>NC_049993.1:3847522-4015459 GCF_000003815.2 Branchiostoma floridae | reverse complement strand
CTGCTCCGGCATATGTTTTGCTCCTTTTTATTGGCCAATGCCTGCATATACCTTTCTTTCGTTCCTTTTGATTGGTCAAAATGAATTAACACCCGCACCGGTGTTAATTCAAAATGAATTAACACCACTGGTGTTAATTTGCACCTGCCTGGCCGGAATCTACGTGTTACGGCGTCATAACCAACGTGGAACGGGGCCTTCTGATTGGTCCGCGGCGCCTGGCTATATGATAATATAAGGACAACTTCCACACACGCATCAATTTGCAAGTCGGAAAAATTATCATTTTGCAAATTGTAAAAGAAGTAACAAAATGAACAAATCACGCGAGACCAGGCCATTACGTTGTCAAGATGCACTGACCAGAAGCTGAAGATTTGGAGGTACGTGTTTTCTGTGTTTTCAAGAGTTATGATCAAAGAGTATTCTATATTCAATTAGTCAATGGTACATGATTATCACTATTGATAACACCTCTAATTGTATTAAAATGGTTACATCAAAGGGAAAACAATTATATCGAATCTAAGTATAGTTAGATCTGGAATGAATATCTATGTCAATGCTGTCGTTTAAAATCCCATTTGCAGCGTCCGCAATACCAACAGACCTGTCAGACCTGTTGGTCTATTTCAGCATCGATGGACAAACAGGAGAGCTGTCTGTGGTTAGAGGACTGGACAGGGAGGTAGTACATGATGTTACACTAATCATCAAGGTAAACGATCTATGTTATATGTTAATGAATAATGATCAGCTTGATCTAAAAAGTAAAGCAAACTCAAAATAGGAACAAGGGTTTTAGAATACATGGCTTACATTTGTGTATCTAACGTAATATCCTCATTAAAATATTCTATGATATGAAACATCCTGCCCAGTGCTGTATGAGTAAAGTGGGTCCAAGAAGCAATTTAAACACCAACCCCGTACTTTAAAACCACCATATAAATTCGACTAACGTAAACTACTAGAGCCCAGTCTTCTGTCGACTGTGGTGGAGTTCACATCGGGGAAGGCTGACTGAGATGGCTGACCAACACAAGTTTATTTTCAATTCAATTTTGATATTAGGATACTACTTTAGGTAGTAAAGTATGATTATACATAAAGCTTTACCTAACCCAGAATATAAAGTAATGAAAATGCTGGCTTGTCTTACTCTGGTACTGTGAGACATAACTGACAGTTACATGTACAGTCTACATAGCCCCTGTTGGTACACTTGCGAACAGACACCACATTATTAGCCATATTTCTAGACACATAAATATCAGAGCTAATTCAGTTATAAGGAAGATTTTCAAGTTGCAATCATGTGTAGATACAAAAAGACACTTTGATACAAAGTTGGCAGAGCAGACTTGAAAGTTTCAATTTGAACACAAGGTTAGTTTCCCAAAATTTGAAAGTTGCTTTTATTAGGACCTCGATTATGTAACTTTGTTTCAACTATCTTGATAATTCTGCCGGGTTTGATCGTGTTTCCTTGAAAACCAGTAAAGAAATATATTTGAATTTTTGACCAGTATTTTATGCTAATCTGTCCCTGCCTTTGTTTCCAGTGTGTAGACAGTCTGGGATATTTATTAGTTTATGTATTTATAGGGGTCAATTCACGACTCTAGCTGCTGGGATGGTCACAGTAGGGAGTACTTCCTTAGTGCTTTTCACAGGGTACACCTAATTGGTCTTTAAGCCAATGAATGATACTAGGTACCCATATACACATTAGAATATCAGATATTGCACAGCTACGATTTGTAATATGATATGGACTCAGTATAGTTACAAATCACAATCACCTTTAAATACGTGTTAAGAACCTGTTAACTACTTTGTAAATACGACATTCTGTTGATAAACTTGGACAGTAACAAACAAAAAGTAATAATCTCAGATTTTATCACAATTGGTTAACTAGGCAGAACAGGCAAACAACAATGTCAGATCAGCAGAGGCTCGTGTGTACATCGTTGTTCAAGACGCGAATGACAACCGACCAGAGATGTCTGCCAGCCAGTACCAGGCAACAGTGGTGGAGAATACCCCCAGTGGTTTTCCTGTACTCACTGTCACAGCGTCAGACAAGGATGAGGTAGGAGGAAGTATATCTTATCTAACATGTTATGCAATGAGTATCTTGTTCCTTTGCAGTTAGCGTTTCGAAACAGTTAATACATTTTACATTGATTATACAAATGAGGCCATTTTTGACATTGTTGCTATTTTCTGTTATTATATGTTTCAACTGTCAAATACGTTACATGTAGTAATGAAAGTCATTGGAAAGAGGTTACTATAATCATATATCAACTATCCTCATTCATGATGCAAATTGATTCATATTGTGCACTTTGTCTAGACTACCTGCATATCGAAAATCATGGAATTCCGATGTGATTGTTCAATTAACCTTGTTGAAAGATTCCAGCAAAAAGCTTCAGTTCCAGATCAGGTTGCCAAACCAAAGCCATCACCAATCTTTTTTTTTCATTCATCAAAAAATATCTGCCTCCAAAATAGACAATAATATTACCAAGAAAAAAAAAGATACAAAAACCAGATGTTCTGCTGCAGTTCATGGCCACACAGTAGGAAGGCCAAAGTCGACATTCGCCTTCATCTTGTCAACATCTATCCATAGCAGATATTACACTTGATCTAGACACTCACTCACTCACGGCCCGTACCCTCGGTGGTCGTAGGGGCTCCCCGACATCCAGTAGCAGTGATCCGTGCCCATCTTGCTTTGTCCTCTGCCCCTCTGATGAGCTGTTCAGTACGTAGGCCAGTCCATGTCTTGATATTGTCCAGCCACGTCTTCCTTGGCCTACCTCGTTTCCTCCCTCCTGCTACTGTGCCTTGTAGTATGGTTTTAGCAAGGGAGTTGTGTCGACAGATGTGGCCGAACCAGTTCAGCTTCCTGCGCTTGACTGTCGACAGGAGTGGTTCTTGCTTGCCACATGCTGCCTCTGCTTGATGGCGTACAGACCTGTTTGTCTGGCGTTGCAGGTAGGAAATGCCGAGGATTTTTCGCAGGCATTTCATCTCGAAGGCTTCTATGCGGCGCTCTGTTTCTGCCGTGGTGGTCCAGGTTTCGCAGCCATAGAGGAAGATGGAGACTATAAGTGTTCTGTACAGTTTGATCTTGACTGGCAGACTGATGTTCTTGTTCTGGAGGATGGGGCTGAGTTTAGCGAGTGCTGCTGATGCTTGTCCTTTTAGATCACGTCTAGATCCATAGCGTTGATCTAGACGTTATGGAGTTATTGCTAACCATGTATTTGCGGCAACACAGGCAGAAAGGCACACACACACACATACACGCACACACACAGGCACACAAGCACAAACACATACTGACACACCAAAACAAAACCTCCAATTTCCATTGATTGAGATAGAATATTAAATGACAACTGCCATTTTAAGAGTATGATATTCAAGAAAGGACATATAGCATATTCTTACCAGACGTTAAAATTTCCAGGGAGGAAATGCCATGTTCATGTATGTGCTGGAACCATCTGCTGCCTTCACCGTTGATGGCACGACTGGTCAAGTCACAGTCAGTAACAGCAGTATCCTGGACAGGGAGACAAACAACGAGTTCACACTACAGGTACACAAAACATGTATTTTTTCACATTCATTATGATAACATATGCATCAAAATCGCTCTATATAAGATACAACGAGATCAGGAATGCACTGTTGTGGTAGCAACCAATTGTATGTGAAACGTAGCTTCAATGTTACATTGTTCCCTTCAAAGCTGTAAAGCTGTATGTAATAGGTGTTTAGCTTTACTCGTAGTTAATTTCATTTTACACCCAAAACACCAAAACAATTTTACATTAACTGCTACGTTCAGCGACTCTTTTGTAAGATAAGTATAAAATTTATAGTAAAAAAAAATAACACGAGCAGATTTGTGATGGTAGTAAAATTCTCGACGTTTTCTACTATATTGACCAGGGATGGGAATAACTGGATTAACTATTTGGTTGCTCTCATAATTGATAATCTCTCTTATGATATCCAGGTTTATGTGGTTGAAACAAATACAACAGAGAAGTACCGCAGCCCCACCTCCACTGTTCTCATCACACTGTTGGATGAGAACGATAACAATCCAACATTCACCGCCGAAATCTACCATGCAAATGTGGCACAGGATGCAGCGAATGGAGCTGTATTAACACAGGTAAACCTTCTTGACTTCTCGAAACTCTTTTAGGGATGCATAAGCATATCGACATATTTTACATCATCAACTGGTTTAGACGAAACTGATCGTGCTTTCAGCATGCAAAACATTATTTTAGGAATATCTAAATTACCAAAGATTCCTAACATTTCAAATTTGTCTTGCCTCCTTGAGAATAAAGCAACAAAATTCGGATAGTTTTTAAAACTTTTAAAGACTTCACGTACTTTGGATGTTTCCAAAATCGTTTCCAAAATCATATCCAGTTGCCTGAGTAACTGCTTTCTGGCATATCCTATTACCTGGATGTTTAATCTTCATGTACTTTGAAATATATTGCTTTATCCAGCACATTACGAGTCAATCTTACTAGTATGCAGATTGAAACAATGGAACAATGTCTACCTGATTACAGGTGGTTGCAACAGACCCAGACTCTGGTTCCAATGGTGAGATCAGATACAGCATCATATTTGCATCCGACAATGGGAAGGACAAGTTTACCATCAGTGCAGATGGAAACATCACTGTATCAGGGAGGCTGGATGCCAACACTGTGGACTCTTATGTTTTGGTGATCATGGCCGCTGATCGAGGAACCGCTTCCAGGTGACCGTGTGGATTTGATTTTCAAAACAGTACAGCAGAAAGAAGCAACTTAGAGATTGGATTGAAACAGTTTTAATCATTTATATGTATGTCATGCACCTGCAATGCTTACAGAAAGTAGGTACAGTGTTGATGGACAAATCTGTTCCGTGTCATATTCTCCCGTTAATAATATAACTACTGTTATTATAAGAATAGATTTAATTTAAGACATTTTGATCTTGTAAATGACCAGTCCTTTACTGATTGCACATTTCAGGGAGACTACAGCTGTGGTGATCATCAATGTGATCAATGTCAACTCAACAAATGAAGGTACATTTAGAGACAAGTCATGCAGTTGCTCGAGTAAAAGCATTTTTGACTTGTAGTCAAGAACGTACTAGCCAAACAGTTGGCATCTATTACCTTATTGCTTCCTTACTGAAACTTGACATTATATAACAATTATTAATAATCCTTATGCCCTGTATACAATGTGCTTTTGTAACTAACTGAAAAACGTTAATACCGCTTCTTAAATTGTCTATGATTGAATATCTAATTCTTGACAAATCATGTTTCTCATAAAATTTCAATTTCAATTTCTTAATGCAATGCGGAGCCTTATAAACGCCAACGGTCATAGTGGTCCTGACGTATGGTTCAACAGGAAACATGTTTTGTTTGAGAGAGTTCTTTCTATCACTTTTCCCATATATACTGTAGGTGGAACCGACACCAATGCCATCATCATAGCAGTAGTAGTATGTGTGGTGGTCGTCCTGGCTATAATTACTACTGCAGTGGTGTTGCTCAAAAGAAGGAGGGCAGCCAATGGTAAGTTCGTGTGAAATAATTTCTAAACTGAACTTATTATATCAAGTTAAAGTGATATCATACCATCAAACTTCATTCCGGAATAAGTACATATTGATGATCTCCATTTCAGAAAACCCTGAGGAAAATCACTCAAGCAATATGGAGCTGGAGAATGTGGTGAGCAATTAATGCCTTCTGTATCTTGTTTTGCAAATACCCACCTTTATATGGTCGTTATAAATAATTTGTAAAATTATCACTTGTACATTTATGTCAGCCGCTGAACATTTAACAGAAATAATAAGTTTTTAGTGAAGTATGTCATTGTTTTGCTTGAGCTTACAGAAAAATGGCAAATCTTCATGTATTTGTTAGTATATTTACTTACCAGATGTATTTTCAAATGGTCTTGTCCAATATTTCAACTTTGCATTCTTCAAGTACCTTTAATATATGTTCAATACAAGCTCGCCGCCACTTCGTCTTTTCATTTGTATCTTTCCATGCTTTCTTCTTGAAATAATACAACGGTTGATATGGTCTATTAGCAACATTTACCAGCTGAACAGACAAAGATTTTTTTTCAATTTATAACCTAAAGAATTGAACATATGATTGTTTACGACTTTCTTCTAGCGCAATGATACGGAAGACGAGTACCAAAGTTTGCAGATATCTCATAGGCGAACAGTAAGTTAAGCAAACGAAATGTGCAAAGGACTCGTAGTTATATTACAATTGAATAACATGCAACATAAAGGCGTATGTATATGACCTTACTTTGCATATAATCTAATGCATTATGATATATTTCAGCATCGTTTTATCAAATTTTCTTACGATGAATGTTTTCCAGGGCTTCTTGTAAAGAATAATTAATACACTTGTAACATTTTCTGTTTGTGTTTTTTTTTTCCATCAGTCTGTTCACACGTACCAGGGTTTGACGAGACGCAGTAAAAACGAAATATGGCATTGTTTTTTCTTCAACTTTTAACAAGCTTCTTTTTAACGAAACATGCTTTCCTACGGACATATTTCCATATTTTGCAATGTGTATTCGTTATATATTTTCAACGCTTGTTTATACACTAACAGGACGAATGTGTTTTTTCTGACAAACCTTGCTTTCGATACAGAGAACACCAGATGTGATCTACGAAGATGTGAAGGCTCGGTCAGAATTCCCGCGAAGTCAGCTGGACATTAAAGAGGCACTTGGCCAAGGAGAATTTGGGACCGTCTATAAAGCTGAAGCCTGGCAAATATCAGGCAACACAGGTGTAACAACCGTGGCAGTGAAGGAGTTGAAAGGTGCTTTGAATCCTTATTTTAAGAAATTCTAATCTAAAAGGCATTCTTAATTTCAAGCCAGCTCGAACGGACTTTACAAAGATCAACAAATACATAGGATATGTGAAATATTAATTCCAAAACATGAATATTCCCTTTTTTTTAAATGGAGCGATAACAATGCAATTTCGCTAACAATTTCTTATTGCTTACCAGGTATGACAAGTTCCGCGGCTTTGACTGCTTTTTTCAAGGAGCTGTCAATACTGAAGCTCCTTGGGACTCATACTAACGTTGTGTCGTTTCTTGGACGTTGCACGGAAACAGGTTAGTCTTCAGTCTTCATTGAAGAAACATACTGCACATCCTGTTTATACAAAACAAAACAAATTGTATGTATTTTTGAAAAAACAACAACAACAACAATCTCTTGACTCTTAATCTATTTGTTCAACTGTAATAAGACATACAGAAAGGGCTGTCTAACAAACAGAAGGCTATTGATGGAATATACAAAGGCTGGCAATATGTGACTTTTATGGGGATATAATACATATATACTATTTGGAAATTGTTCTAAATATCGGTAAATATTTCGTTATGTGACATAATCACACATTGATCATAGAACCATCAAATAAAGAAATCTGGTCCAGTCACCTTTCACACGTTTTCAAATTCAAGGAACTAAAATACAAGGAAATTCAAATTTCATATCATTTTCATTATTATCATTAAATTTCAAAACTATTGTGGTTTAGATATTATCTAATATAATTCAAAATTAGGGGACTTTGAATAAAATCTGTTGTATACATGTACATGTATTGATACATGTTCTTTTTCTAGAGCCGTTTTATCTCCTGCTGGAGTTCGTGTCTGGAGGCAGTCTCCTGTCCAACCTCCGTACCAGCCGCACTCACCAACCATACGGGAACCTGCACGGCGGGAGCAAGTCTCTCTCCTCACGTGACCTCACCAAGTTCGCCCGGGACGTAGCCAAGGGGATGAGTTTTCTGGCAGCAAAGAAAGTGAGTGGAAACCTCGTAGATGTAACTTACTTTGATTACATAGGCTGTATCAAAGCCTGAATCTGAATCTAAACAACGACGGCTGGTGATATCGACTTCTCTGTTACGTTCCAGAGATAAGATGGCACGATAATCGATTAAAGCCAACTTGGCGACCTGAAATCAGTTTTTAATGTTTTTTTTCCTTGACTGGATCAGAAGACACTTATTTGTTTTGATTTTAAATTTTCACAATATTAGATCATCCATCGTGACCTTGCAACCCGGAATGTGCTAGTTACTGCAGACCGGACCTGTAAGGTGTCAGACTTTGGCTTCTCGCGGGAGGGGGATGAGTACGAGAGCACTACCAAGGTGTTTATGCATTTCTTACAGCCAGAGAATAACTGATTTAGTACTTACGAAAAACAGACAGCCGAGGATTTAATATTATCTGCTGTGTAGTAGGTACCTGTCTACATTTAGCCAGCACATCAGCATCCATTATCGTATGATAGTGGCAGTACAGACTTGAACATGGTCTCTAACTTTTTTCATCCTTGTCGTTGATGAATAGTATGCAAATATCGTACTCGATGCAATTTTGTAATTATCATGATCGGACAGCCTTTTAATGTTATCTGTGGTGCAATAGGTACCTGTCTACATTTAACCAGAAGATCAGCCTCTGTTTTCGTATGATACAGGCATGAATATGGACCATAACGTTTCAATCTTTGCCGTTGGTGAAAAGTATGCAACTAAAATACAATTTTGTTATTGTTATGATAATCTGTCCACAGACCCGCCTGCCTATCCGCTGGATGGCCCCTGAGTCGCTGTTCCACCGGAAGTACACCACCAAGACGGACGTCTGGGCTTTCGGAGTGCTGCTCTGGGAGATAGTCACTCTGGGTGGGTTGAAACGATATCTACGTAACAGGGTGTCCGGGGTGTACACAAAGCACGAAATAGAACAAAATAAAACGTTTTATGAAGCAAACTGAAATAAAATCGAAGGAATGATAGGGAGCCCATACTGCGGAAGGATTACAATTCAGAAGTGGGCAATAGATGAAAAAAAATGTTTTTTTTTAGAATTTTGCTCAGACTGAGGCAAGATTTAATTTTTAGAGCTTTTTTTTTGCATGGCTGAATTATTTTCCCAAGATCCGTAATTGTTACCGACGACTTTGGAAAGTCAATACGCTTCTTTATATGTCCATCGGTTCTATTTCAGTCTGCTTTATATTTCGTTCTATTTCGCACTTTCTGTACATTCCATTCTGTTCCATTCCATTTCACACTTTCTATACACCATTTACTGTAATGAGGAAGCTAATCATAAGTAGAATTATACTCAAACCACAAGTATAACTATCTACGCCCATTTTTAACATTTAAACCATAAAAAGCCTATCAAAGTTACTTACGTGACGTTACTGATCCGTTGATGTTTGTGATGTCGATAAGTTTTGTTGTCTATGATTCTATCAACGTTGAACTTCGTAAAAGAGGGAATTTATAATGCCTATCATGTATTCTGCTTAGGTGCGACTCCGTACCCCGGTATGTCCAAACGTGAAGTGATGGACGGGGTGCAGCAGGGATACAGGATGGTCAAACCGCGCCACTGTGACGACGAACTGTGAGTCAAAATGTCTTTCTTCTTATACTGAAACCAAAATGGTCGTGCAATGTCATCATCTAGCCTGGTATCCAACCGTATTATAGCTCTCGAGTCTCTTTGGAAAAGGACAGAAGAGACTCGGGAGCTATAATACGATTGGATACCAGGCTAGTCACCATCATGGTTGTTAGAGAGAAATAAATGTTTGAATCATTCAGCGTCCCTCTGACTACGACTAATGTAGTCGAGAGTTCGTGCAGTCTTTAGGATAATGGGTGTCATTGAAGAAACAAAATTACATGTCAAGACCACTTTTGTAAACGCATCGCTCATAAGACGAAGTGCACAGCACAAAGTACAACACTTGCTTGCACAAGGGACAACACCTTGTTACCTCCATGAATATGAGGTATAGTTTTTGGTGTGTCTCTGTGTCTGTCTGTGTTTCCGCATATTTGTGGTCAGTATAACTCTAGACCGTCTGTGTACATAACCAGGCATACATTATGTAGATGTGCAAGTCATTTGCATAATCATACTATTTTATTCAGGCATGAGATCTCCGAACTCTTGTTTTATACGGAAATACGTCTTTCGAGAGAAAAGAATTAGAATTTAATTAAAATTAATAAATGATTACATTTGCGTAGCTACACCCTGATGCTGAACTGTTGGAATGCTGACCCTGCCCAGAGACCAGAGTTCCGCAAGATTCAGCAGACTGTGGATACACTGATGGAGGCTGAACACGTGAGTCCAAAGCCTCATTCACGTGTGGTGTTATTGCAGTATATAACCGTCTATAAGAATCGTTCTTCATAAAATGGTTCAGTAGAAGGTAGTTTACCTCAGCAGTGATAATATCAGTAGCACAGAAGAAAAACTTACCCAACGACGATCAAAAGGATTGACTGCAACCTTAATTAACAGCAACCAACTAGCATAGCGTTTTTCAGCCATCAGTCAATATCATAATTTAAGGGGAGTGCTAGCATTTTTCCTGTGACTGACATTATCTCATTTTCTCAGGACTACATCGACCTGGCGAGTCTGGATGATAACACCTATACCAGTCTGCAAACCGCCTCTGACGAAAAATACTAACTTACTAGGATCTTGCCATGGAAGACTTCATGATCTCTTCCGTTGGGCCTTTGTTTTTAAATGATGACATTAGTTTGTTTGTTTCGTTATGAGAAGGATAACCTCAAAGCGATATAACAATAGAGGGTCAGAGATTATAAGTGGTATGGCTTCGGGGCTCACATGTACAAGGCTCGGGTCCGATTCCCGGTGCAATAACCAATGTAATAATTCATTTGAGCTATCATATTTATCATAGTATCATAGCATTGTTGGTATCATTATCAGGGGTGCCTAAGTATTTGTAAGAACCCTATGAGATTCGTACGGACATTATGTGATACGCCCGAATCACAATGCGAAAACGTACGATCGAACCTTACGTGATTCGCACGATCACTATGTGACACACACGAACCTTATGTGATTTGCACGAACCTTATGCGAAACCGACCGACCACCGCTGGGTCACGTGACATTACGTCATTCTCATAAGGTTTGTGCAAATCGCATAAGATCCGTGTGTGTCGCGTAGTGATTCTTGCGAATCACATAAGGTTCGCACGTTTTCACAGTGATTCGTGTGATTTTCATAAGTTTCGTGCGTTTTCACATCCTGATTCGTGCGTATCATATAATGTTCACGCGAATGTCATGGGGTTCGTGCAAATGCTTAGGAACACTTGATTAAGAAAATCAGGACATAATTAACGTTATATTTGTATTCATGTTTGCTCATCTCCGATCAACCTATCCACTTGTCATAGATGATAAATTACACTGAATGCTTTTACTTGGACGATATAGCATGTTTTCATTACTTGTATGGGAGTAAAAAAAACTATGCATGCGTGTCTGAGAGAGATCAATTTTCTGCACGTGTGTACAACACGTACGTATGCTTGACGTATATTGCACTAAGTATCAATTATTAATAATCGAAACCTAATTTAAAAAAAAAATCACTACAAATCTATTTCCCATTCAGTCCCAATCATTTCACATTATTGAACAAGTGAAATAGGACTCGTTTACTGTAAGAGTATATTGATTAAGGTTGAGCTTATACTTCAATATATGTTACCTGTGTTGTTCCGAATATCATTAGTGATGATATATCTATATTCAAAAATCTCCGGCTGATACATTTTGTAACCTGTTTATCTGGACTTGAGACGCAACAGTGCCTCACGTCAGTGTGAGTGCAAGACAAAACCGGCTAAACATTCCCTCCGTGAACATCCTTCAATTTACCTCCGTACTAGTACTTCCAGAGTACCTCCGCTCAGTGAGATAGACCCTTTAGGAAATAGTCCTAATTATTATTGATTATGCAAATTAGGTCAGTTAAGCACGAGACATATTTCACTGTATTCACCTTTCCTAAAGCAGTCTATATCTCCAATAGGAGATCCCTACCGTTGACCGAAAAGTAGTAAAGTATATGCACTAACTATGCAAATGAGTCATTCATTAGCATAGCGCAGTCTGTTGCATGCGTCTTTCCCAAAGGTACCTTCACCTTCAATATGGCATCCGTATTATGTAACGTAAGGCCAAAGAAGACAAAGATCACATCAGCAAAACAGTATTTTCCTTAAAGGCAGTATAATTAGAAAAAAGGTTCAGGTGCAAACAAGAAAAGGTCTGAACATCTAACTTGTAATACGCAATGAGTGCTAAATTGTTGATTGTTAATCAGGCTAATGGGCCTAACACTTGTGTGATTGAAAACGTTAGTTTTTGATATTATCAATATAACCATGATTCAAACAAATGAACAACAAGACCAACAGGTTAATAACAAAAGGGTCAGGTTTAAACAAGAAACATGTATGATACTAATGACTATCAGTTCTCACATTAAAAGAAATAAACTAAGCTTTTTCTTTTCCATCAGTCCCGGATACAGGTTGGCACAATTTGCACAACCACTATTTCAGTTCAAAACCCTTTGGCCAACTGTATCTCAGAACTACATCTCTTCATAATATGTACCTTTTGACCAACTGTATCTCAGAAGTACATCTCTTTATAATAGAACATGACTGTATGGTCCACACTTGCTGATGTGTTTCTCTGGATAGTTTAACGCTTTCTGTTGTTCTCGTATGTTAAGGAAGGATATAGCTTTCTTGTACCTGTGTTTGTAAGTTTTCTCCGCTGTGTTTAGCTTGATGGTGACGGTTCAGACTGGATTTCCTTGCTGCAGAATAGTCACACTGGTCACACGTGTAAGGTTTTTCCCCTGTGTGGGTTCTCATGTGCTGAGTAAGGTGAGACTTTATAGCTGTCCTGTATCCACACTCCCCACATATGGAGGGTTTTACTGTAGTGTGTTTTGTTTTTAGATGGTTCTCTAAGTTAGATTTACTCACAGCCGAATAGTCACACTGGTCACATTTGAAGGGTTTTTCACCTGTATGAGTTCTTATGTGCTTCGATAAGTTTGGCCTGTGAGCTGTCCTGTAGCCACACTCGCCACACATGTAGGGTTTCTCTCCATTGTGTTTAGCTTTTAGATGGTAATCTAAAGTAGATCTATTCACAGCAGAATAGTCACACAGTTCACACTTGTAGGGTTTTTCCCCTGTGTGAGTCCTCATGTGCTGGGATATGGTAAACTGTCTAGTTGCCTTGTACCCACACTCCCCACACTTGTATGGTTTTTCCCCTGTGTGGGTTCTCAAGTGCCGGGATAATGTAGACTTGAGAGCTGCCCTGTACCCACACTCCCCACACATGTAGGGTTTTTCCCCTGTGTGGGTTCTCAAGTGCCGGGATAATTTATACTTGTGAGCCGTCTTGTATCCACACGTCTCACACACATAGGGTTTCTCTCCAGTATGTTTTGCTTGATGTTGGTCCAAAGCAGTCTTCCATGCTGCAGAATAGTCACACTCGTCACACTCGTGGGGATTTTCTTCTGTATGAGGTCTCATCTGTATGCTATTGGATAAGGTTGATATTTGAGCTGTCCTGTAACAGCAATCCCCAAACAAGTAGGTTTTACCACCAGTGTGTTTTGCTATATGTTGTCCAGAGCTGCAGCTGGGATCTTCCATCTTCTGAATCTATCTGTTGGGAATTAAAGATTTGTCTGTTGCTGATAAACTTATTCTATTACTTTGGTCTATTGACTTCTATATCTATCATGAAATAATAATTAAAGTTTCTCCTTCTAATGTGAAATGCCACTGGGATACACGTGTACTAGTAAGTCAAACATTATCATAAATATGATGATGAGTGGCTCATTTTCAACAATTATGTTGACATCCCATCTATAATTTTGCTTTGGCTGGTTTATAGTACAGCCATAACAATAGCTTTTTGAATAAAAAAATCATGTCGCAATGTTTGCTTTGTCCTAATTTCAATACCTTTTCAATACTATCTATGATGAATTCCTATTGTTTACCAGTAACTTGTAAATACATGTAATGCTATGTATAATTATGTACATGAGAGCACCCTTTCTATACTAATGTTGATGATCTTTTCCAACCAAACCACATATATGTTTTGTGGTAAGTCCAGAAGTCCTGTCCTAGCAAAGAAGGTTTCTTGTATGAATTTCCGTAGACCATCAACACACTCTTTCAACTCCTGCTAACTAAACTATCCCTTGTCAGTTGGACAGGCTGCACCTTGAACTGTCCAAGTGCAACCTAGTATTTGGCTAAGATTGGCCACTGCAACCTTGTTAAAAAAACATTTTGAAGCCTTATTTAACTATCCATAATAGTCACAAGTCTCCTTATGATTAAAAGAACAATATAATCATAACAATGATACACTTACACTTAACGACATACCTTATGCTTGATTATGGTAATGCAGGATTTCAGAGTTCTCACAACTCAGCTTGATCTTCTTCTTCTTTGACCTGGCACTTCCTGTAACAAATGAAGCAATAATAAGCTTGACCTGAAGTATGTCACAGGTAAAGAAAATCAACCATTGCAGACAATCTTCTAGTAAGGCTGTCAACACATTGCTGTAAAACTTTTTTCCAGATATTTTAAATGATATGTAAAAGAATGAGCCAATAATATAAGCTTAACCTAAACTATGTTAAAATCAAACAAAACTTGCCGCTGCAGACTGAATGAATCTGGAAACGCATTGCCATTGCCAAATTTTTGTAAGACGTCGCCCCTGACGCGTCGCCAAAAAAAAAGCACGAGGCACGCGCCCAACACACACACATGCATGTTGAAAATGACAATTTCCGTGGTACATACACGGATAAGTATTACATTTTTGGACAAAATATGACTCTCCATATGTTCTCTATACTTCAGGGAATATCTTAACGTTTCATGTAGATGTTCGGGAAACAATTGTGGAAACAAAATACGATAAACTTTGGGAAAACTTTTTCGTAAGATTCGCATCGGCCTCGCTAGCCAAAATCGATCGATATCCCAATCTTAGCCTCACAAATCTTTGTCTTCGCTCAACGACTAAACCTACCATATTGGTTTTTATAAACAAATCCGACATAAAACATGTTATAAACATTCTAGAATCCGTACCTCCAACCTTGCCCCAACTCGCTGACTTGACTTGTTGGACAGGAAGTTCTTCGGCTTTGAGTTTCCGGGTCGGAGTTTAAACACCGCAAGTGAATGTGGTTGTCTTCCCAAGTTTGTCTTGGTTATCGTTATGTACTAGTAAGAATTTGGAGGATTTCCTGAAAAGCCTGTGAGTTGTAATATTTTTGCCATTCAATTGTGAAGCTGGTCGACCAGCGAAGTCTTTTACGTATAGAATGTGCTGTAACTAAAGGCCATGAGTTTTCGCGCCCGATGACACTAATAGTATCGCTTTTCAAGCAAATTCAATGAATTGCGTTTCCAGATGTTGCGAAAAAGTAATCATGTATATTCTTATTATTTTCATTTTTATAGATAGAAAGTATTCAAGCATTTAATTCGTTGTCCTTGGGAAATTCGTTTTATTACCTCCATGAAATGTCATGGAGGTTATCACCTCCATGAAATGTCATGGAGGTTATATTTTCTGTTATGTTTGTCTGTCTGTGTACAAGATCACTCAAGAACGGCCGGATGGATTGGTTTCATACTTGTTGTGTTGTTGGGGTGTGATGAACGCTCGAATTGATGAGGTGCCGTGTCTGTCGTTATTATCAATGTAATAATATCAGAAATCACCCCTATATCTGCGATATATTGGAACAGGCATTGTGCTTCAAGCGTTTGTTAATGAGCTTATCTCCAAGCAGATAGTTAGGTGATTTGTATGACAGCTGTTTGGGGAACCCCGAGCTTTTAGAATATGATAATTAGTTTTGTTTATATCTGCTTAGGGTATCTGTAACAATTGACTCCTCAGAGCAGCTGTTTGCCCATTCCGGTCAATTTGAATATTTTCAGTTGTATTTGTATGTTTGTGTACAAGATAACTCAAGAACGGCTGGATGGATTGGTTTCATACTTAGTGTGAAAGCTGAAAGTGATTAGATGTTGTGTTCTGCCTTGCATTACATTGAAGTTGTGTTAGTATGTACTTGGTTATATTGTGTATCTATTATCTGGATGTGTTTGGTAATTCCTTATCTGAACAGTTGATGTCCTGATGTTGATGGCAACTGTTTGAAATATTTGTAACAGTTGGCACCTTAGAGCAGCTGTTTGCCCATCCCGACATTTTAGAACATCTGTTTGGGGAAGCCGGACAATTTTGATTGTGATAATAAATTGCATGTATGTACTTTTGCGTTTGGGGACACAGTGTGTTATATTTCGTTTGTGCTGTTAGATGCGCCTTGCGTTACGCGGAAGTTTCGTTAGTATGTAATCGGATTTATTACATATCTATTATGTGGATGTGTTAGGTAATCCCTTATCTGAACAGTTGATGCGTATAGCAACTGGTTAGGGTAATGTAACAGTTGGCTCATTAGAGCAACTGTTTGCCGATGCTGGACAATAATTTGAATATGATAATTAACTTTGTATTTAGCCACTTGTGCCTTTGGGGACCTGGTGTTTTATACTTCGTTTGCGCTGTTAGATTTTGTGCTCCGCGTGGCGTTATGCTGATGTTGTGTTGGTAAGTACTTGCATTATTATATATCTAGCACCAACTTGTCCCCGTATCCTACATGTAGGTATTGGTTGCTGGATATTTCATGTCCTTTTTGTTGTGTTGATGATGTGTTTGTATCCTGTATTGTATTTCTTGTATTGCATTAGTGGATTTCTCATATGTCATATTATGACAAAGCATACATTTGCGATTTTACCCAGTATGTAGGACATAATGCCTGTCCTGGAAAATGAGTGGTTACTGTCTGTGGTTTTCACACCTATATTTTTCCCCATATGGCGTCGATCTATTAAACTCAAATTAGACTTTGAAGTGTCACATATTTATATTTCCTAATCAGATGGACATTGTTTTTGTCTTTAAATAAAAAACCAGTTCTCTCCCATAACAGTTATATCCATTACTCTCAAATACAACCGACCATCAACATACATAACATCCACAAAAAGCAAGGAATATTTCATGGAGGTATGAGGTCCCCGAACTCTAGTATTTTCTGTTATGCGTCTGTCTGTGTACAAGATTACTCAAGAACGGCTGGATGGATTGGTTTCATACTAGTTGTGTTGGTGGGGTGTGATGAAAGCTCGAATCGATGAGGTTTTGGGCGCCGTATCTGTCGTTATAATCGATGTAATAATATCAAAAATCACCCCTATATCTGCAATATATCGGAACAGACTTTAAGTGTTTGTTAATGGGCATAGCTCCAAGCAGATAGTGAGGTGATTTGTATGACAGCTGTTTGGGGAACTCCGAGTTTTTTTAATATGATGATTAGTTTTATTTATGTCTGCTTAGGATATCATGGAGATGTGAAGCGTAAGTATAATTGTAAGAAGTTGAGGTACATTTAACGGTAATGCTTAATAGGTATGGATGTCTCACATACTGTACTGCTGATTTGAGTGACATGGTGATTAAAATGCCATTAGGTCCTCTCATCTTAGATGGGTTGGGTGTCAGAAGTTTTATGGACGATACAGATGTTCTGATTTCGTTACGATAAGGGGCAGTTGTTAGTTGTCTCTTTCGTAGCCAATGGTACTTGTTTTTTAGCAGACGGGGTTGGCGCCAAGTATTCATCTTACAGTTGGTGTAGGGCTGTCAGAAGAAAGTGTGCATCTTGTTTTTGTACCGTGTGAACAGCTGATGTTATGACATATTGGTGGAAAATCAACTCACAATCTGACTAAAGTTGGCCACAAACCTTCTTCTTTGTGAGTTTCCCAACTTCCTCCCACCACACAGCTCTGAGGCACATAGTCGAACCTCAATAATGCTGACAACCTTAGACAGTTTAAATGCCAAACATCAAGCTTTAGGAACACCACGCTACCATATGCCGTCGACCTCTTAAACGCACATTACACAATTAAGTGTCACATTTTAATAATTATTAATCAGATGGACATCCTCTGTGTCATTAAATAAATACACCACTACTTTCCCATAACATTTTAACCATTACTCTCAAATACAACCGACTATACATACCATCCACAAAAAAAGCAATAAATATTTCATGGAGGTATGAGGTCCCCGAACTCTAGTTTGAGTAGCTTTAAGTTCAGAAAAAAAGAAATTAAACAGAAAAAATGCTTTTTAGATCCCGAACGTACACTTCATTACTGCAGCTGATTCTATACTAACCACCCTGAAGTGTTTATAACACCAGAATACAACAAGAATTTAGAAGCCGCTTAATTACACACCCCATTTGCCAACGTATTTCGGGCTATCTAGCGTGGTGCAATAATGCGAAGTTATCTAGCTGGGCCGCACTGGTTTGGGATTTGGGGATTCTGTGCAATCAACAGAAGTGTGTGGTTATCTGTTGTGCAATCAACTGGCTTCTACTGCACTAAAGAAATGATTCGCACGACACGATTTTAAATTAGAAACTTTATTATTGTAAACACTCCTTGGCATGAATATCATAATAGAACTACATTGGATTTGAAGGGCAATCAGCCATCCAGTACAAAAAGAAATGGCCAGCAAAAGTGCATTAGGAGCCGAATAAAGGCCGCAGAGGCTCCATAAAGGCCCCAGAGGCTAAATATTTGGGTTAGACATGGGTGTGTGGAATTGTATGAACAAATGGGGCGAGGTTTCTCGATATATGATCCAGCTTGCTTGCTGTCCCTTTGTCTTTGCTATGACCGTTGCCCCCCGGGGTGAACAGGTGAAAGGGTGGAACCGTACACATTCTGCATGGTGTTGTGCTTTTGGCTTCTAAACGGCATTTTCAGCACCCCAGGCGGACGCCACTCCTTCTTAATATCCCACAGGTAGGTCTGTATAGTAAAGAGTTCACGTGTAGTACCTGCTGGGTGAAAGGCACTTGTAGTCCCTGTACATTGAAGTCTAAGGGTGGCTACAGTCTCCCTCCACTAATTAATTTGAGTCACTTGGGAAATGCAAAGATTTTAGGTTTGATCTTAGATCGGTTTGCGATTCCAAAACTACAATCAAATCCAACCAACGGATCTAGAGATATCGCTGCAAACACAGAGCCCCTGACGATCGCAATAGCCATGTCATAAAAGCAACCCCCGTAATAGGAACCTTTTCTTTTTCGTTCATGCTAGCCCAAACTACAAATTTCTGTCCAAGAATAGTAAGATATGCACCCTCTATGCTTTCCTGTGACAATTTTAGAACATTGACAGCTAGGACGTATACAAAAACAAAATGGTAGAGCAACTAAGGTATATTATATATGCATATGCAAGTAAGGGGAATGTTCAGGCACCGCCATCGGTCAACAGGTATACAAACAACCCGTCACAGTGCTTCGCAGGTGTTTGCCGTGCGAAGATTGGACTCAGGTGGGTAAAGGTTTACACTTTAGATGATCGATTACGACCATGTCCCATACGTGGCTAGTTCAAATACACGTTTTGTGACAGCATGAACCTATTTAGGTATATGTAGAATCTGAATTGACAGAGACAACATACTTATATATGTTTTATCTTAAATGCATAACTAGCACTGGCTTCATTCTTCTAACGCCTTTCCAGTCTTTGTACAGGATTTTAATGATACTGGTATATGTAGATCTGCTTGGCAAAATGACCGTTATGTAGGATGGGATATGTAAATTTGAGAGGTTTCTAACGTATGACGTATACCCGATGATGTGCCTTCTTTGTCCTTGTTGTAAGGAATAAACAGGTTAACTTAGAAGAACGTTCCGAGTTGGCTGGTTTCTAGTGAGCACTACAGTATAGAGTATATATTGCAGTTGCAAAAGCATTGAAGAATCCAAGTTAAAACTTTTGCTTGCCTGTCTTTAGGTTGTACATGGGCGAAGTCCTGTAGTCCTGACGTGCGATTGTGAGCAATTCACTGACGGCTTTCAACGAGTAGGTCAGCGGTCAGGAGGAGTTCCGAGTGTGACCGAAGTACGGTAAATCAGGAAAATTTTGCGGTATCAAAGACCCGTAACTGCCCTCGTGAGACTGTTGTAGAAACATGACGATGGTTAGGGTACGTGGAGTGTCTAACTGGGTGTTTGTTGCAACAACAGTCGTACTGTTGGGGAGGTACGATGTCACAGCACAAGGTAAGAAGTTTTCCATCTTGTTCAATCCGCACAAACTCCATTTATTAGTATCTTAAGTTAATAGACCTTCAATAAAACTTTGCATCTTTGGTATCAATAAACATTTTTCGGATGATTATAGTGTCATCAACACACCTTTAATACGAAATCATGTATATGGCTGACAAATATGAATACAATCATTATCATTCTGATCAGATCAATGTCCAAAACTTGCGTGACATTTTATTACAGATGTCTGCTGGGTAAATGGAACGGGTGGAAGTCTCTTATTTTTAGAAATTGCGGAGAACAGCTTTACAGCAGGTATGTCCAAGTGATTACTGATTAGAATTATGGATTGCATTTAAAAATATTTTTATGCTTAGAAGCCAAACGACTCAACTCACATTATGAAACATTAAAAGAAAAAAAAAAGACATTAAATGAAGGCTAGGCTAATGTGACAATAACTGTATAGTATAAAGATTCATAGATTTTAAATTGTTTTATCTTTTTTGGCGACGCCCTTTGGGCAGGAATAATAGTATAGCAATGTATACAAGTAGCTTGGCAAATAACAAATTACTGGGAGTGAAACATCTTCATTTTCTGAAATAATGTTGCCTTTCTAGCTACCTTGTTTTCTGCATTCTCTGTTCATACAACTTAAAGACTTGAAATTAAAAACTTTTCCAACGTTACAATTTCACAAGCCTTTATATTCAATGGCGCCTCTCTATTTTGCTTTTTAAAACATTAGCCCAAGTATTGTCATTATTTCTCTGAATATAACTTTATTTGGCATTAATGTGGACATGAAACTGAAAACTTCCATTCTGAAAATGCAATGCTTCGCTATAGGTGAGGCAATCACAAACTTGGATTTCTCCGGAACCTATGGGGTGGACATCGCAAGCATCGCCCTAACATCACAGACGCCGGGAGGATACTTCAGCTTAGACCTACAGGATAATGCGACATATGTTCCCTTAGTTTTGGATCAAGACATTGATAGAGATGTGGTGAGTAATGATTAATGATTAATATCTGATTGAAGAAAACTGTACTGATACATCATGGAAAAAGAAAATAATTCTGACAAAAAAAACCTTTGTTTATTATATGCCTTGTCTCCTTTTTCCCAAACTGCAGCCTCCATTCAATACTGATGGTAGTATCAGATTTCAAGTAGAGTGCACATCTCCTGTAAACAGCAATGTACCGGTATGTAATATATTTTACGTAAAATCCCACGTTGGGTATTCTTACGGTCAAAGAAATGCATATTAGTCCTCTGACATTATGAAAAAGTAAAAAAAAAAATTTGAAATTCGGCATACATCTTTCAGGTTTACCTTAGAGTTTAGGTTTTGAATGTGCCCTTTTGTTTATTGTTGTTCATGTTAGAAATATATAGTGCATTGTCGTTTGGTACATTTCTAGTTACGATTTCTACACTGCCGAATATTCTACTGGCTCTTTGAAACAATAGCTACACATTTTTATAATGCGGTCTACGACTGTCAGCAGCCATGTGAATGTTATCGGGTGTGATCAATAGAGACGCAAAGCAGTACTAATGCAAACATTTTGCACCCTTCATTCACTATGTTACTTGACTAATATTGTGTAAATTCTCACTCACTTCAGAGATCAACGTTCATTATTGTCACAGTAACGGATGAAAATGACAACAACCCCGAATTCCAAGGAACACCCTTTAGCACTGCCGTTAGTGAGGTATGGTTATAAACTGTTTGTCAGGAATTCAAAGATTTTACATCGGTAGAATTTATGCAAATAGGCCCGATGTTCTCAAAAGTAATGATGCACAGAGTCAATAAGAAATATCTATGATAGATCAGTCGTAAAGTTTAACATCATTGTGCGATATGAGACTCTAGAATTTAACAATGTTACCCTTCTTGATAGAATATCTTACCTCTTGATACATATGTAACCTCTTGTCTCTCTGGATACAGGTTGGTCGAAATTTATACTAGAAATTTTCCATTAAACATATTGACTTCAGCTACTGTACAAAATAGCATTTCCTTTTTTGTGACTTTCCTCCACAGTACACTCAAGTTGGATCAACCATTTTCACCATGTCAGCTACAGACATTGACAGTGGACCAAATGGACAAAGAATCTTCTCTTTAGTCAGCAATGTAAGCAATGTCCTTGTAACTACATTTGTAATAGAACAATTAAGCTTTGACTGTATATTGTATTCAACTTTACATTTGCATTTTACATTTTGGAACCAAGATGTGTTTTAGGGCCATATTGATCTTAATTTCATTCTTTATCAGATGTCCTACTTTTCTGTTGGAACCACTGGAGATGTGACCTTATCAAAGTTTCTGGATTATGAATCTGGCGAAAGGCAGTTTGAGCTTTTAGTGCAGGTTCGGGTAAGTTGAAATGGAGAGTTCTTTAACATAAAGAATTTTCAGCATTTAGGAATGTCTGTCATGGAGTGTTAAGCCTTTAGGTCTACATATATAAACTTCGATATACATGGCTTGGTTGATTTTCGTTGTCTGTTTTCAATGCTTCGATTGTCAATACTTGAAAATGAATGTCTCACTTTTATACATTTGTCTATGTAATGCATTATACTGTTTGTGTTTTCAGGACACTGGTAACCCGTTTAGAAGTTCCGTCACAACACTGACCATAGCTGTAACTGATGAAGATGACTTGACTCCAATGTTTCAGCATGACATCTATGAAACTATTGTAATTGAGGTAAGCTACTTTCCTGTTTCATAGCTTTAAGACCTTGGTGGTTATTGATCTCAAAACAATTGGTAGCTCATTATTATTTATCACACCTTATTTGTCAGTAGTGTTTTCAAATTAGACTCAAAAGGAAAATTTCAAAGAACAGAAAATTTACACAAAATATGCACATGTTTTTTTTAAGAATGGCTTTAAGTTTATGTAAGATATGCAAGTTTTGATTTAATAGTAGGATGGCATTGTAAGACATTTCTGCTCTTATCGCTTTAATAGAGATAACCATATTCAAATCCAGAATGCGACAGGGAGCCTGAACACATCACCTGCTGCCATCCTCGCCTATGACCAGGACTTCGGAATCAACCAGACACTTGTCTACTCACTACAGACAGGTGTGTGACAATCATCAGTTTCCGTCAGATTACAATATAAGGCCATTTTTCGCACACACATCAATTTGCAAGTCAGAAAAAATTACGATCATTTTGCAAATTATAGAAGAAGTAAAGAAATGAACAAACCACGCAAGATCACGATTCGCGAGACTAGGTCATTCCGTGATCAAGATGTATTGAGCAGAAATAAAAAGAAATTGGAGGTCTGTGTTTTTAAGAGTTATGATCAAAGAGCATTCTATATTTTAATTATCTATATATCACTATTGATATCACCTCTAATGACGGTTACATCAAATGGAAAACAATTAAATCAAATATAAGCATAGTCAACCTGAAGGAATATCTATAACAATGCTGTCGTTTAAAATCCAAATTGCAGCCTCCGCAATACCAACCGACCTAGCAGACTTGTTGGACTATTTCAGCATCGATAGTTCAACAGGAGAGCTGTCTTTGGTTAGAGGACTGGACAGGGAGGCAGTACATGATGTCACACTCACCATCAAGGTAAACGAACAATGGTATATATTATGGTTAATGATCTTGATCTTAAAATTAAAAACAAGAAGGAACAAAATTTTTAGAATACATGGATTTCATTTGGATATTGGGCGTTAGTGAACGCATTATCCTTAATATTTTCTATTACATGAAACAAATTGTTCTGTGTTGTAGTGGTGTCTCAAGTAAAAAGGGGCCAAAGAAGCAAAATGCAATGGTACTAGGTATCCATAAACACATTAGAAAATCAGATATTAGAATACATAGATTTGTAACATGATATGGACTCAGCATAGTTACCAATCACATTCACATTTAAATACTTGGATACCTATTAACTACTTTTTAGATACAGCGATCTGCTGACAAACGTAGACAAAAACAAGCAAAAAAATACTTATCTCATATTTTTCATAATTGCTAAATTAGGCAGAACAGTCGGACAGCAATGTCAGATCAGCAGAGGCTCGTGTGTACATCGTTGTTCAAGACGCCAATGACAACCGACCACAGATGTCTGCCAGCCAGTACCAGGCAACAGCGATGGAGAATACCCCCATTGGTTCTCCTGTACTCACTGTCACAGCGTCAGACAAGGATGAGGTATGAGGAAGTATATCTTATCTATCATACGATGAGTAGTCTTGTTCCTTTGCAGTAAGCGTTTTGAAACAATAATACATTTTACATTGATTATACAAATGACGCCGTTTTGCTTTTTGTTGAGGTTTCACCTGTCAAAAAGTGCATACGTTACATGTAGTAAAGTCATTGAATAGAGAATACTACAATGACAAACTATCCTCATTAATGATGCAAATTGAGTCATATTGCGCATTTTGTCTAGGCTACCTGCATATAGAATAACATGGCATTCCGCACACACACACACGCACACACACACACACACACACATCGCAGACACCCAGAGACAGGCACACCAGAAGCAAAATCTCCAATTTTCATTGAGATAGTAAGCATATTTAATGACAACTGTCATATCTTTTTTTAATAGTGTGAAATACGTTTAACATTTCCAGGGAGGCAATGCAGTATTCATGTATGTGCTGGTTCCTTCCGATGCCTTTACCATTGATGGCACGACCGGTCAAGTCACTGTCAGCAACAACAGTATCCTGGACAGGGAGATAAACAGCAATTTCACACTGCAGGTAAACAAAACATTCATTATGACAACATGTGGTTGTGATCCTCTGTGATACAACGAAATCTGAAATTTATTGTTGTGGTAGCAAACAATTGGTGCTAAGTTTTGCATGTCAATAATTTCATTTTACATCAAGAACAATTTGACAGTAACTACAGCGTTCAACGAATCTTTGTAAGATAAGTGTAAAATTTGTCGTTAAAATTTATAATACGATGAAAATGTTTATGCAGCAGTAGATTTGTGGAGGTAGTAAAATTCTCCCAATTCCCTACTCCTTTGACCAGGGATGGTAATGACTAATATAACTATTTGGTTGCAAACAGAACTAACAATGTCGTATGATTTCTAGGTTTATGCGGTTGAAACAAACACAACAGAGAAGTACCGCAGCCCTACATCCATTGTTCTCATCACACTGTTGGATGAGAACGACAACAATCCAACATTTACCGCCGAAACCTACCATGCAAATGTGGCACAGGATGCAGCAAATGGAGCTGTCGTGACACAGGTAAACGTTGCTGACATTTTAACACTTTTTTTGGATACAAAAGGATATATTTTACATCATCAACTGGGTTTAAACGAAACTGATCGTGTTTTCAGCATGCAGAACATTACTTTAGAAAAATCTAAATTATCAAATGATTCCTCACATTTCAAATGAGTCTTACCTCCTTAAGAAGAAAGCAAACAAAAATTGATACTTTTTAAAAATGTAAAGACTACATGTACTTTGGATGTTGTTTGAAAGGTCTGACCGTTTCCAAAATCATATCTAGTTGCTTGAGTAATTGCTTTTTGGTGTAACTTATTACCTGGATGTCTAACCTTCATTAACATTCAGCACATTAAGAGCCCATCTTATCATTCAGATTGAAACAATGAAACGATTTCTACCTGGTTACAGGTGGTTGCAACAGACCCAGACTCTGGTTCCAATGGTGAGATCAGATACGGCATCATGTTTGCATCCGAAAATGGGAAGGACAAGTTTTCCATCAGCACAGATGGAAACATCACTGTATCAGGGAGGCTGGATGCCAACACTGTGGGGTCTTATGTTGTGGTGGTCATGGCCGCTGATCAAGGGACTGCTTCCAGGTGACCTTGTGGAATTCATTTTCAATACAGCCTAGCAAAAAGCAGCAATTGGAATGATTGTAATAAAATAGTTTTACACATTGATGTGTATATCATTCACACGCAATAATTACACTGTAGATACAGTGTTTACGGACAAATTATTTCGGTAGCATAATCTTGTGTTGATAATATCACATCTGTTATCATTAGAATAGTTTTAACAAACTCTGATATTCTAAATGTGACGTCCGTTACTGATTGTTCTTTACAGAGATACTACAGCTGTAGTGATTATTGATGTGATCAATGTCAACACAACAAAGGAAGGTACATGTTCACCTTTTAACAAACATACACTTACAAGGCATACAAATTTTCGATATTTTTGCTGTATAGCCAGCAACAATGTATAACAAAACAGGCAGCATCTATTTCCATAATGCTTGAATTTCTTTCTGTTTGAAAGATCTAATCAATAAATGATATTAAAGGCACTAAAAAATCCAGGCATAAAACGCATTAAAAAACCCAATGCCCCGATCATAGTAATATACATTTTACTTAGTAGCTTACTTAAAAACGTTACTTTTAATACCATTTCTGATATTGCTCAAAATTTGTTTTGAAATCAATAGGAAACATGATTTGTGAGAGAGATTTTTCGTTGGTCCATTACTATAGGTGGAAATGACACCAACACCATCATTATAGCAGCAACAATATGTGCCGTGGTCCTCTTGGCTATCGTCACAGTTGCAGTGGTGTTCGTTAGGAGAAAGAGGGCAGCCAATGGTAAGTGTAAAATAATTTCTAAACTTAAGATATTATATAGATTAAAGCACGTACATATCGTCAAACTTTATGTCTGAATAAGTACATATCGATGATCGCTATTTCAGAAAAACACGAGGGAAACCACTCAAGCAACATGGAGCTGGAGAATGTGGTGAGCAGTTCATAACTTCTGTATTTTTTTTCTGCAAATGCCCACCTTTATATGGTCCTTATAACTACTTGTAAATTTATGTCATCCGCAGATTATTTATCAGAAATAAAAAGCTTTTAGTTACATAGGTAATTTTTTTGCTTTGTTTTCTGCTGGAATGTTGTTTGAGTTCACACGAAAATGGCAAACATTCATGTATTTCTTAGTATATTCACTTACCAGATGCATTTACAAATGGTCTTGTCAAATATTTTATCTTTCCATTCTTCAACTATCTTTAATATATGTTCAATACAAGCTCGCCACCACTTCGTCTTATCATTTGCATCTTTTCATGCTTTCTTCTTGAAATAATACAACTGTTGATATGCAACATTTACCAGCTGAACAAAGATTTTTTTTTCTCAATTTATAACCTAAAGAATTGAACACGATTGTTTACGACTTTCTTCTAGCGCCATGATACGGAAGACGAGTACCAAAGTTTGCAGATATCTCATAGGCGCACAGTAAGTAAAGCAAATAAATGTGCAAAGTAGTTATAAAATTTAATAACATGCAACATAAAAGCTTATGTATTCGACCTTACTCTGTATATGATGTTATGCATTGTACATGTGATATATTTCAGCATTGGTCTATCAAATTTGCTTACAGTAAATGTTTTCCAGGCTTCTAGTAAAGAATACCAATGTACTTATAATATTTTCTGTTTTTTTTTTAAACAGTCTAATCACACGTACCAGGGGCTGACGGCACGCAGTGAGAACGAAGTATGACATTTTTTCTTCAACTCTTAACAAGCTTCTTTTTAACGAAACATGCTTTCCTACGGCTTTCCTACATGTTTCCATATTTTGCAATGCGTAT
The DNA here is from genome assembly GCF_000003815.2 of Branchiostoma floridae. Classification (NCBI taxonomy): domain Eukaryota; kingdom Metazoa; phylum Chordata; class Leptocardii; order Amphioxiformes; family Branchiostomatidae; genus Branchiostoma; species Branchiostoma floridae. The sequence continues at coordinate 3,987,466 of NC_049993.1, read as the reverse complement.
TCGTTATATATTTTTAACGCTTGTTTATACACTAACAAGACGAGTCGAGAAACCTTTCTTTTGATACAGAGAGCACCAGAAGTAACCTATGAGGATTTGAAGTTGCCATCTGAATTCCCGCGAAGTCAGCTGGACATCAACGAGGAAATTGGCCAAGGAGAATTTGGGACTGTCTATAGAGCCGAGGCCTGGAAAATATCAGGCAACACTGGTGTAACTACTGTGGCAGTGAAGGAGTTGAAAGGTGCTTGGAATACTAAATATAAAGGAATTCTAATCTAAAAAAAAAATAATTTAGTTCTTAATTATGTTGTGTTGAAGCTAGCACTCTCGGACTTTACAAAGCACAACAAATACATAAGATGTGTGATATATTCAATTTATGTGTGAAATATTCAATTTCTACACATGAATATCCCAATGCCATTGAGCGATAACAGTTCATTTATGCAAATGATTTCTTATTGCTTACTAGGTATGACAAGTCCCGCGGCTTTGACTGCGTTTTTCAAGGAGCTGTCAATACTGAAGCTCCTTGGGACTCATCCTAACGTTGTTTCATTTCTTGGACGTTGCACGGAAACAGGTTAGTCTTCTGCCCTCATTTAAGAAACAAACTGCACATCGTAGTTGTAAGAAAAAGCAAGCTGCATGTATTTGATAAAAACAAATCCTTGACTCTTTGGTTTATTTGTACACCTGTAATTAAGGGTTAATGACCCGCCCCGAGGTGTATATGGTGTCATAACGCCTGGTCCTTTGCTATAACCACCGAATAAAACCACCTCGTTCGCTTGGCTCACTCGGTGGTTTTATGAGGTGGTTATAGCAAAGGACCAGTCGATATGACACCATGTACACCTAGGAACAGGCGGGTTATTAACGTTATTATCATATAGCCTACCCAAACTTGCAAACTACTGTATGACGCATAGATCCCTTGGTACTATACGCGTCAATTTCTTTGTCGAATTTCTGAAAGTTCACATCTGTTCCTTGGTACATACATTTGTTTACAGAATGCAGTTTGAAACCAAAATTTCCACAGAAAATATTCAAAACATTGCAGTCTTTCGCTTTTTAGAACAACAAAACTCATTCTCAATGTTAACTACTCCCTCCTTACAGTTTGTGCTTATTCCCTCTGCTCTGGCATATGTTTCGCTCCTTTTGATTGGCCAAACCCTGCATATCTTGTGTGTATCGCTCAGGCTGGTTGGTCAGAATGAATCGACACCGGCACCAGTGCCAGCACCGGTGTTCAATTGCTTTCTCCCTGGTACGCAGGCCGATCTAAATCGCCTCCAGTCACGGTGTCGATTCATTCTGACCAATCAGAAGGAGGATACACACCGGCCTGGCCGGAATCTAAGTGTTACGGCGTCATAACCAACGTGGAACGGGGCCTTCTGATTGGTCCGCGGCGCCTGGCTATATGATAATAAGGCATAAAGTCAGGACTGCCTAACAAGCAGAAAGTCATTGATAAAATATGTAGAGGCGGGCGATATGCGGCTTTTATGAGCAAATAAAACAAATTGTTTCAAATATTGGTAAAAAAATACTTCGTAAAGTGACATAGTCACATAGATTACAAAATTATCAAATAAAGAAACTTGGTCCGGTCACTTTTTAAACGTTTTCAAAAGCTTAAAGGAATCAGATAGATCCAAATACTATATTTTTCTTAAACTTAGAACTATTTGGATTAAATATCATTCAATATGATTAAAAAAATATCGCAGATATCATTCCAAACCCTCTCAGGGACGTTTAACAGGCTATGTTATATTCATTTATATGTATTGATACCTTTTCTAGAGCCGTTGTATCTCCTGCTGGAGTTCGTGTCTGGAGGCAGTCTCCTGTCCAACCTCCGTACCAGCCGCACTCACCAACCATACGGGAACCTGCACGGCGGGAGCAAGTCTCTCTCCTCACGTGACCTCACCAAGTTTGCCTGGGACGTAGCCAAGGGGATGAGTTTTCTGGCAGCAAAGAAAGTGAGTGGAAACCTCGTAGAAGTAACTTACTTTGATTACATTGGCTGTATCAAAGCCTGAATCTGAATCTAAACAACGACGGCTGGTGATATCGACTTCTTTGTTACGTTGTCCCACTAAGGTTCCAGAGATAAGATGGCACGATAAACGATTAAAGCCAACTTGGCGACATGAAATCAGTTTTTACTGTTTTTTTTCCTTGACTGGATCAGAAGACACTTACCATACAGATGAAGTGACATTTCGTTCTAGTTATTATTTGTTTTGATTTTAAATTTTCACAATATTAGATCATCCATCGTGACCTTGCAACCCGGAACGTGCTAGTTACTGCAGACCGGACCTGTAAGGTGTCAGACTTTGGCTTCTCGCGAGAGGGGGATGAGTACGAGAGCACTACCAAGGTGTTTATGCATTAATTACATCCAGAGAATAACTGGTACTGTAGTTACGAAAAACGGACAGCCAAGGATTTTATATTATCTGCAGTGCAGTAGGTACCTGTCTGTATTTAACCAGCAGATCAGCATCTGTTATCGTATGTATTCATGTGTGGGCCACGACACCAGCATACCGCTGCCTGTGTCCCACGTGTATTGTATCGTTTGCAATCTCAATAAATCACAATATCGTATGACAGTGACGATGATGGATTCTTCTGTCCATGTCGACGGATGAGTAGACGAACAGTCAATTCCTGAGATGTCTCCTCATGTGGGAGTGAAATCCTATTCTGCAAGCACAGAAACGGCCGCAGGTGCTGCAGAGGGAGTACAGGCATGAATATGTTGTCTATAACTCTGTAATCATTGCCGTTGGTGAATAGTATGCAAATATCGTACTCTAGTATACAACCATCTGTCCCGCACAGACCCGCCTGCCTATCCGCTGGATGGCCCTCGAGTCGCTATTCCATCGGAAGTACACCACCAAGACTGACGTCTGGGCTTTCGGAGTGCTGCTCTGGGAGATCGTCACTTTGGGTGGGTTCATATATTTTGTGCGTGACACTGGTGTACAGCAAGCACGAAATAGAAAAGATGGAGAGAATTATACAGCAAAATGAAGTAAAATCTGTGGGGTCCTAAGGAACCGGTAATGTGGAAGGATTACAATGAAGGAGTGAATGTTGAATGGATATAACGTGTTTTCGTTTCAGAATTTTACCTCAAATGAGGCAGGATAAAAATTTTAAAACGTTGCTGTGTTTGCGCGGCTGAATTATTCTCTCACGATCCGCATTTGTTACCGACAGCTTTGGACAGTCGATACGTTTTCTTATATTTACATCGTTTCTTTTTCAGTTTGCTTCATATTTCACTTCGTTCCTTTCGCACCTTGGTACATTCTTTTTCATTCCGTTCCGTTAAATATTTCAATCTTTTTTTAATGATTCTCATAGAAAACAACCAATCATAACTACAATCATATCTTAACCACTAGCGTGACTGCATACGCCCATCTAAAACATTGTAACCATAACAATCTTATCAAAATTACTTGAACTTTTTTGATGTTTGTGATGATGATAAGTTCTCTTGTCTATGATTTCATAAACGTTCGTAAAAAAACGAGATTTATAATGCCTATCATGTATTCTGCTTAGGTGCGACTCCGTACCCCGGTATGTCCAAACGTGAAGTGATGGACGGAGTGCAGCAGGGATACAGGATGGGCAAACCGCACCACTGCGATGAAGAACTGTGAGTCAAAATGTCTTCCTTCTTATGCTAAAACAAAAATGGCCATGTAAGGATATCATCGTGGTCGTAAAAGAGAATTAAATGCTTGAAGCATTCGGCTTCCTCTAATAATGACTAATGTTGTTGAGAGTTCGTGAAACAAGATACTTTTCAAGACCACTTTTGTAACGCATCGCTCATAATAGTAAGACGAACTGAACAGTACAAAGAACAACACTTGCTTGCACAAAGTACAACAACGCCAGAAATCCTTGTTTTCTAGTAAGTCTCGGTATGAGAATTCTTACTCGATGACATTTGTGTACTAGCTACACCCTGATGCTCAACTGTTGGAATGCTGACCCTGCCCGGAGACCAGAGTTCCGCAAGATCCAGCAAAGTCTGGATACACTGATGGAGGCAGAACACGTGAGTCCAGAGTGTCATCCATATGCAGTACAATTGCAGTATATAACCGTCTATAAGAATTTTTTTTATAAAATGGTTTAAAATTTGTATTTTACATTAACTGTGGTAATATCAGTCGTTATATGATCAGTAGCACAGAATGATTGACTGCAACCAGTCATCATCTAATATTAAGTGGAGTGCTAGCATCTTTCATGTGACTGACATTTTGCCATTTGTATCACTTTCTCAGGACTACATTGACCTGGCGAGTCTGGATGAGAACACCTATACTAGTCTGCAAACCACCCATGGCGAAAAATACTAACTTACTAGGATCTTGCCTTGGAAGGCTTCATGATCTCTGCCGTCGGACCTTTTTTTAAATATAACATTAGTTTGTTTGTTTCATATTTCATTATGAGAAGGATAGTTTTAAAGATAACATTTGTTTGTTTCTTGTTTCATTATGAGAAGGATAGCCTTTAAGCTCTATAGCAATAGAGGGGCAGTTCCATCCACCCATCTTTCCATCCATTCAAATGTTACATTGGTGAATAATGTACGGTGAATAAACTCTAATGTACCTGGACATTATCTCAACAGTACCTCCGCTCAGTGAAATAGGACCTTTAGGTCAGTCTTTTACTGTACAATGTAATAATATTTTGATTATGGTTGGATATATTGTTCTTGGTATAGAGGTCACCTATGTTGTTCCATGTGAATATCTTTTTATATTTTCAAATCTTTGTGATGCATTTTGATAATTCTAGATTGATTTTAGATAACTATGCAAATCAGATTCTCCTTAGCATGAGACTGTATTCACCTTGCCTAAAGCAATCTATATCTCCAAAAGGGGATCCGTATCTTTGACCGCAAAGAAATTAATGAACTATGTAAAATGAGCCACCCATTAGCATAGCGCACATTCAGTTGTATGCATTTTCCTATAGGTACCTTCACCTCCAATATGACGCACGTAGCATGTAACGTAAGGTCGTGTTAATTTGATTATATGGATGACATCATAATGCAAATTTAGAGCTAATTAACATAATTTATGTATTCATAATTTATGTATTCATCTCCAATCGACCTACCTACGTACCATGTAAAGAAAGAAGAAGAAAAAGAACACACCAGCAAAAACAAGATTTTTCCTTGAGAGAAATATAATTAACAAAAAAGTTCAGGTGTAAACGAGAACAAGGCTAGGCCTGAACATCTACCTTGTACTACGCAACGAGTGATAAATTGTCTAATGGACTCAATATTTGTGTGATGTAAAATGTTAGTTCTTCTTATTATTATTATTATCATCATCCAAACAAATGAACAATAAAACTTATATGTTAATAACAAAAGTGTCAGGTTTAAACAAGAAACATTCTCAACAGTAATGATTAACAGTTCCCATCGAGATCGTTAAAGATGAAGCTTTTTCTTCATCGGTACCTTATACTGGTACGTACAAGTGGGCACTATTTACTCTCCTTTTATTTCCGTTCACATGTACATTTTGCCAACTGTATCTCAGACTTACATCTCTTTAGAATAGAATGGATGTAAGTGCCACACTTGCTGTTTCACGACACACTAATGGTGAGTTTTTCTGGATGGGTTTTCTGTGTTTCTCGTATGTTGAGAAATAACAGAATTCTAGCTTTCTTGTACCGGCATTTGTAGGTTTTCTACGCTGTGTTTAGCTTGGCAGTGACGGTTCAGACTGGATTTCCGTGCTGCAGAGAAGTCACACTGGTCACACTTGTAGGGTTTTTCCCGGGTGTGGATTCTCATGTGCTGAATAAGGCGAGACTTTATAGCTGCCCTGTATCCACAGATACCGCACATGTAAGGTTTTACTGTAGTGTGTTTTGCTTTTAGATGGTCGTCTAAGTTGGATTTACTCACAGCAGAATAGTCACACTGGTCACATTTGAAGGGTTTTTCACCTGTATGCGTTTTTATGTGCTTCGATAAGTTTGGCTTGTGAGCTGTCCTGTACCCACACTCCCCACACATGTAGGGTTTCTCTCCAGTGTGTTTAGCTTTTAGATGGTAGTGCAAAGTACATTTATTCACAGCAGAATAGTCACACAGCTCACACTTGTAGGGCTTTTCTCCTGTGTGAATTCTCATGTGCTGGGATAAGGTAAACTTTCTAGCTGCCCTGTACCCACACTCCCCACACATGTAGGGTTTCTCTCCAGTGTGTTTGGCTAAATGATAGTCCAAAACAGATTTCTGTGCTGCAGAATATTCACACTGGTCACACTTGAAGGTTTTTTCTCCTGTGTGCGTTCTCATGTGTCTGGAAAAGGTTGAGTTGTGAGCTGTCCTGTACCCACACTCCCCACACATGTAGGCTTTACCACCAGTGTGCTTTGTTATCTGTTGTCCAGAGCTGCAGCTGGTATCTTCCATCTTCTGATTTTATCTGCTGGGAAACAAAGATTTGTACGTTGTAGATAAACTTATCCTAGAGCTTTTACTTCCGTCTATTGACGACAATATCTATCACGAAATAACAATAAAAAAGTTTCTCTTTCTTATGTGCACACAATGCTACCAGAATACATGTGTAAGTCAAACGTTATAATTATGAATATGTTGATGATTGGCAGATTTTCGAAAATTATGTTGACATCCCATCGTTAATCTTTTTTTATTTTATTCATAGTACAACCATAACAAAGAAAAAGAAAACAAATTGAATACTATTTCAATACAATGTATGATGGATTACTATTTACCAACAACATATAAATACATGTAATGACATGTCTAATTATGTACAGAGAGAACCCTTTCTATAACATTGATGATCTCCAAACAAATCGCATATGTTCAACCATATCACATATGTTCCAAGTCTAGAAGTCCTATCCAAGCAAAGAAGGCTTCTTGTTTGAATTTCCATAAACCATCAACACATTCTTTCAACTCACTTTAACTTAACTATCCTTTAACAATTGGACTGGCTGCACCGTGAACTGTTCATGCACAACCTAGCTGAGGTTGCCCACTGATGAAAAGAAGTAAAAAAAAAAGTTTGGAAGCCTGATGTTACAATTCTCCATAATAGTCATAAGAGTCCTTATGATTCCAAGAACCATATAATTATAACAATGATGCACTCAAAGACATACCTTACGCTTGATAATGGTAATGCAGAATTTCAGAGAGTTCACAACTCAGCTTCTTCTTCTTCTTTGACCTGCCACTTCCTGCAACTATGTCACAGATAAAGAAAATTATGCATCTTCCAATGAAGCTGCTGTAAAACGTTTGTCTAAATATTTTAAATGATATGTAAAAGTGCCTATAATTTAAAATGAACCTAAACTATAGTAAAATCAAACAAAACTAGCCACATCAGACTCAATGAAACTGGTAACGCATTGCCATTGCCAGATGGTTTGTAAGACATCGGCCTTGAGGCGTTGCCAAAAAATGCACGAGGCACGCGTCCCACGACACACACATGTGTACCATCCCAAATGTGCTCTATCCCAAAAGCGCTTTTAGGATAGAAGCACTCCTGGGATAGGCCTGCATCCTAAATGTGCTTCTATCCCAAAAGCGCTCTAAGGGAGAGCGCATTCAGGATATCCCAGACGCGCTTCTTTGTCGCCGTCAATCATGGTGATTGACAGGACCGCAAGCGGTGATTGTTTACGCCCAGGTTTCCATATTTGGAAAATGTCACCCACACATGAAAGATGTTGACTTCATTTTTAGTTCTTGATGTCAATCAGAAACGTGCACATGAAAAGTGCAGTCAGGAGCTTATCCTTACACACATGAGCTTATATTCTTACACACATGATCGGTATCATATATTGTAACATGTTTCACAAGTTAGATTTCATGAAGAAAATATGCTCATTCATCTGGAAAGAGTGTCCTTGTGTTGATTTTCAGAGCATTTTCAGAGGAGACTAGATCGAGTTAAACTTTGACGCAGGAGGGGCTGCGGGTATGTTGAAAGTATGTTGTACAATTTTATTTTCATCACTGTGTTGTTGACAAATGTTCAACTATCTAATTTAACCTAAACAGTTTCATACTGTTTTGAAGATTTATTAAACTTTTGAAATGATATTGGCTCAGTCATTCATCCAAGACATCTTGTTTCTGAAATAAAAGCACGGAGGAACTGGATGAGATGATATATATCTGCAACAGTCCTTTTAGTTGGTGATAAAATTTCTCAAAGCCCTGTCGTACTGTATAGTAACTTTTACTTCTCCTTCATGGATAAATCTATTTATTAGGCTAAGAAAATATGACAAATCTTATAATAAAAGTTATCTTTATTGCAAGTTAATGCACAGAGGTAATTGTTCACTGCTGAATACAATAAGTATACAGTGTACACAGATAATGGGAAATTTACCAATTTATATTGAAACTTGATTCCATGCAGATTAAACACTAATTTGTCCTTTTGATTGCAACTACATGTATATGATTTGTATCCATCTAATTGTGCAAGTAAAACACAGAAAGTACTTCTCAATAGTGTATCCCAAGATGTACTACAAAATGTACCATAAAAAGTACTACAAAATGTACCATAAAACAGTCAATGAAAACGTCCAGCTGCACATTGATCAAGTCCCCAAGCCATTCAGTTCCCAGGTTGTATTCGCAAAAGCGCTTCTTGGATAGAAGCAGATGTTCGTCTAACAAGAATAGCAGATTGTCGTCTATCCTATAAAAAGCGCTCAGTCTGGGATAAAATGTGCTTCTAATAGTTCTATCCTAAAAGCGCTTCTGGGATATCCAGAACACGTCGCAAGCGAAGGAGCGCATTCTGGATATCCTAGAAGCGCTTTTGGGATAGAAGCACATTTGGGATAGATCTGCATCCAAAATGTGTTTCTATCCTAAAAGCGCTTCTAGGATATCCAGAACACGTCGCAAGCGAAGGAGCGCATTCTGGATATCCTGAATGCGCTCCTGTCGAAGGTGGCCGACATCTGTCTTCTCCCGTGCAGGGTGACTTTTGTCAATGGTTTGCTGACTTTCAGCTTCTGGTTGTTTCGAACTATCGAACCAGAGATAGCGATACTACCTCAGTGTGTGGGGTCCATGCATTCAACACGTCGCGAGAAAATGGCAGCGGTCACTTCCAGTGATTGTTTACACCAAAGTTTCCAAATTTAGTTCAACCTCGCGAAGCCTGCCGTAATCTACGTGACCGAAATCCGGAGGTTATAAAGAAACCGCTGAACCTAGATTTCACGTGATTATGTGAGGGTTAGACCGGCCCACGTAGTCCCCCAAAATGATTTGGTTTGTGCAAACTACGTTAATTTGGTGTAAGTATTTGCGATCTTCTATCACAATCAAACCCGGAAGTGACCGCATGAGGAGAACAAAGATGGCGGCCTTTTGACTACGAAAAATCACATGCAAAATAGTCTCCGCCTCCTAAGACAATAAGCTCCTCCCACAAGTGAACGTTCTGGATAAACACGTCGGCTTATCCTGAATGCGCTCCGATAGAAGCGCTTTCAGGATATCCAGAATGCGCTCCTCGCTTGTGACGTGTTCTGGATATCTCAGAAGCGCTTTTAGGATAGAAGCACATTTTGGATGCCGGTCTATCCTAAAAGCGCTTCTATCCTAAAAGCGCTTTTAGGATAGACGACATTCTAGGATGCAACACATGCATGCAGAAAACTACAATTTCCATTGTACGGATAAGAACTACATTTTCGGACAAAATATGACTCTCCAGATGGTCTCTATTCTTCAGGGAATATATGAACGACGCTACAAGTAGATATTCGTCAAAATGGTGGCAACAAAATACGATAAACTTTGGGAAAACTTTTTCGTAAGATTCGCATCGGCCTCGCTAGCCACAATTTAACGATATAGTGATCTTAGCCTCACAACTCTTTGAAGTTCGTTCAATGACAAAATCTACCACATAACTACCTATTAGTTTCTATAAAAATTCGACATACACAACGTGTTATAAACATTCTGGAATCCGTACCTCCAACTCACTGACTTGACTTGTTGGGCAGACATTCTGTAGCGCTCTGTTTTTGGGTCGAAGTTCAAATCTGGCCCATAACAACACCGCATGTGAATGTGGTTGTGTTTTGCTCCTCGACGTTGGCTTTATGGTCGTTAAACGATGTTCTTTTTCATTTTGTGATAAGTATGTGAGTTATAATGAATTTATTTATGGAGCATGAGGAAGCTAGTAGGCAAATAAAACTTTTTGTATTTTTTCGTTTGGTGCGTGATGCATTCTTTTTCACCTGATGATTCAAATAGCATCGCTTTGAATGCATTTTCAAAGAACAATGGATCGTAGATTGAAAAAAAAAAGTTTTCACTGTTTTAATTGCCTTTTTTCATTAACAAGAAGTAATAATTTTTTTCTAGCATGCAACCATTCTACTTGGAATAGTCGTTTTCAGCTTCGTCTGGAAAACAGTGAAATGTGACTTTCTGGGTCCAAAATTTTCATTTCAGGACTGAATAAAAACAAAACAATGAAATAACGTTATATAGATCTTCAGACTAGATACAATTAACTATTGTAACAAGAGACAAAACAAGGCAGTACGACTAACTAGTATTTTATTTCTGCATTAACGAAGGCTGGTGCACAAAGTGATATTCAGGTGGTAAACTGGTATTATTTACCGAGTTGACAGCTACAGTCATATGCTGTTTCATGGATACTCGGTGTAATGACGTCATGGTACAGTGCACGAGGAATTGTGTTTATTACATTATTTCTTAAACATATGCTTCAAATTACCACACAAATGTAAAAAAAATAATCACACAATAAGAAGCGTTCTATACCATTGAGTTAAAAACAGAACATTTCACAATTAAAGATAGTCACCACCATAATACTATTAGACATATAAGTGTTGTAAGTGATACAAGTACCATCAGGACGGCAAAATTGTGCTGCATTTGATATAATCAATATCAATCAATAATATATTCAACAGCTATATGTAGCAGGTGCCAGTTCAATGGAGGTTTTAAGTTTTGACTTGTAGCTTTTTTGTCATCAGTCAATGACAAAAAGGGTGGATAAACTAATTCTGCTGGAAAAGACCATGAGCTGTGAGACGTCAGAACCTCGGTATAACAAGTATAAATCATTTTGCCAAATATAGACTAAAGTAGCCAATGTAGATGAAAGTTCTTATTTTGAAAGTTCATCTGCGCCATAGACTTCCTGCAACCTATGATCCACTGCTTACTGAGTCACGTGTTCCATCTGCATAACGTGACGTCACGACAGCAGTGGATTGCTCGTTCCTTGACAAAGACTGATGCTGTGTAGTCGAAAATTTGGGTGAGTCCAATTTTGGTGTTGGAAATTACAGTTCAACTGTTTCTGGATGAAAGTTCGTTTTCCTGTTGCAGTCTTCTTGCACATTTGACCTACGAACGTTATAGACATATCAACAAGTGAGATGAAGTATCCACGAGCTAGGCGACGGTGATGTTTCGGTATCCAGATGTCTTTAATGATGAAGACGAAAGTTTATTCTCCTTGCAGACAGCGGTACCAAACGTAAGATGATGAGCCACAGACAGATGCAGATATCTCGTCTAGAATTCCATGTACAGTAGAATCGCACCACATCATGGTCAAATGTGATGGATTTATGAATTGTGACGGACGCATTTTGTATGCTTGAATGTATATGTTGGTAATGTGACAGTACATCACACGGGCCAGCCAGGCAGCCGAGACCGAGACGTACACATCTGTGGTTCCGTGATGAACTGTATCATTGCCGCAACCAGTAAGAAGCTTCATCGGGTTTAATCGTCTAGTCGCAAGGTGCATGTGTCCTCGAGAGTTGAAAGTATATCGCATACAGTGTAAAATGAATATGCACATCATAGAGTACCACGTCAGTTATGTAAATGATAATGAACATTCCAAGCAGTGTTGTTGTGATGTTCAGAACTGGTAGGTTTTCTCCACAGCAGACGAAGACGTATACAACACTGTCTTCCAAATGTTTCTTCAAGATGTGATTGTCTTCCAACCTGTACCGTTAGTTGAGCTCCCGACTATATTTTCCGTGCGATCTTGTCAGCCTTACGATCCCCGTGCGCCACTTGAATGCATAGTTTCAGTACGTGCGTATTATGAGCTCTGAGTTCGTCAAGTTCCTGTGATTTACCTCACCTCACCTCACCGGTCCCACAGACTCATCGGCCGTAGGGGCAGCAATCATATGAAGATATTTACGCTCAACATTTTATCCTTTGGTCCCATGTTTTGAGGCCTGACAGTCACAGCTCATTGGGTTAATGTTACAAACTTTTAGATATAAAGATAGTTCTATAAAGTTGGCTCATCGAAAACAATATGCCTAAAGCTTATCCTCCATTGGACTGACTTCTACTGTCTTGTGACACTCTACCTCTTTTTACATCTTCATTGTGTTTGCCACAAACAGTGGAATTCAATTACGTTGCTCGGGCAACGCTAGAAAGTACATTCATATTTAACAAATACTATTTTCTCAGCATTCAGTAGCAAAGTTGTTTCTCTTGAATGTACAGGCACTTTTCATTTGCCTAACAATCCCAACAAGAGGCCCAAACAAGAATCTATTGTTAAACATTCTACATTTGAAGATAAAATTGACTCAACGGACACAATAAATTTCCTATTTATTTCCTCGTCACTATTTCCTTATTGGACTCACCGCTGCTTCACGTAATACTACTAATAGGGTATATTTAATATGCACATTTATATGTGCTTGCTATAAGCCATTGATCTATATTTGTTTTAACAGCGAAACACCTTACAAAACGCTAGAAAGTATATGCCATCTATATGCCAACGTTTTTGTCAGCTTTCGTTTGTAGTTTTTTAATGTACATGCCATATTAGTCTAATAATACCAACATGAGACAAAAAACACTACTTTAGATAAGAAGAACATTCCATAACATTGGCTCTACGTAAAACTATAAAATATTCCTCAAACTTATTCCACCTTTTGACTGAATGTGATATGGTGATATAATGATGATGCACTGGCTGTCGCTGTTTCATGCCAACCTACCATTTTTACATATTGATATTCCATATTCAACCCATTTCTACCAACACTGGAATTTAATTAGGCTGTGGGCGTCAGTGATACTTTACCACCAAGCATTTCACCCAATGCTACAAACTAAACCGTTCATACATACCGCTGTTTTTGTTAGCTTTTGTTTGCAAAATACTTTCTCCTTATTGAACAAACCATGTTGGTATAAAACATTCAACAAGAGGCAAGATTAATACTTTACACACACCCCCCCCCCCACAAACACACACTAACAGTATGAATAAAATGAATAAAACTGATTTAATCCTTGGCTGCCTTTGCTATCCAACAGGTAGACAATATTGGATCAGCCACTGACGCCACCTACTAACGACACGTTATACGATGATGGACATGTTGTAGTTAAACGTTCTAGTTATAACATTTTCTTCCTAAAAGATCTGGGAAAATAGACTAAGTATTAGCATGCTAGTTTCATTAAATTGATAAATGTTTAAGAAAAAATGTTGTAAAGATCATCCATATTAAGATGGTCATGACAGACCTTTTCTGGGATAAAAAGTTAGGTAATGTACTATTTTTCAGTTATTTGAATTTAATAGTATCAGCACGATGTAATAGTACACATCGGTTCTCTTTTCTTTTCTCGTAAGGCCATGTTGATATGAATGATATTCTCTGAAAACCAAAAAACTGATGCAAGCGTGTGAACAGAAAAAAAGTTTGGCAAAAAAATGAATTCAATGTGGAATCTAAGTAGTCAGAAAGATTAGGAAAATTAAGTTAGGTATACCAAACACTAGATTTTCATTATTGTTCTTTCACATCTTCTTTGACGTTGGAATTTGAATTGATATTCTATGAATTAGTATGAATTTCGGCAATTTGAATTTACGGTATATAAATGCAACAGCTGCTTTGTACGATTAACAGTATGGTTCAAAACTTTTTATTTTCATTTTTGGAAACGGCCGAAAATTGATGCACGCGCGGATCTCATCCATATTAATCAAATCAACATTGCCTAATGTAACCACCACAGGTCACCTGCAATTACGACCCGTTTGTGACGTCACGTCACGTCCTAAGAAACTGCAGTTGATGCGTCTATTCCCGTCGGACCAAACTTTGCGGAGGTCCCTACAACTCTAAGTGATAGTTAGGTGAAGTTTATTTGTTTCAATATGTCTCATAACAATGTTGTCTGACATTTGTGTAAGGAAAAAAAGTTTTGGATCAATCGTATCATCAAAAGGGTAAAGTTCATTTCCGCTACGACGCTTTTGTATCAATTTGGTTCCTAGATTCGTCATTTCAATCATCCGAAGTCTCAATATTCATCTAAAAAATTTACTATTTATTAGCATAGTGCAATTGCCAATGTTTTGTCATCATGATCTTAAGAAAAATAATAAACGTTGAAAATTGATAACACATCATGGGCAGGAAGAAAAGTTTGAACGTGTAATATAACTGTCATCGTCATTTGAAAATATATTGTTGGAAATTTGTATCAAAAAGTTTCCAATCATATGAAGTAACATTAAGGGTAGGTACAATTGGTTCGAAAATCATTTCAGTTACAAACTTCACATGGACGGATATTACTTTGTTTCATTTGTTTCCTTCATGTTTCAATCAAGGAAAGTCTAAATATTCATCGCACACTGTCTAGTTAAAAATTACCAACGTCATGTAATTATGTTGTGACAAAGTATTCTGATGTAGTAATGAAAATTTGACATTTTAATAGGGAGGGACAGATTTGAAATTCATTTCAATATCCCTCATACGTGTGGGCAGTAATTGTTTCATTGTGTTTCTCAGTATATATTGTCAATCAAGAGACGTCTGAAAGCCAACACTGTATCACTCAGTACATAGTTTGGATGAAATATTCAGTTTATGTTTTGAACTTCATCAAGAAGAATATAATTATGTTGCAAATGTTGTCTGTGTGTGTTTGTGTGTGTGTGTGTCTGTGTGTGTCTGTGTGTGTGTGTGTGCGTGTGTGTGCGCGTGTTGGAAATGTGACGTAGGCCTAAGTGGGTAGGCGCCAGGGTGGCTAATTTGGAATACGTTTTTGTCATGCGCCCTATTAGAATAAAATAACTTGAGCAGATTGACCAATTAACCAGGAATACTCTCCATGGAATTGTCCTATGGAATACCCCATGGCCAATATGTGTCCACTGATGTAAATGTGGGTGTCATTCGGGTTCTCTCCCCAGGTATCTCACATGGCATGTAGGTGTTAGGCACTGTAAGCCACCCTGTTACATAAGTTCTTTGCCCTTGAATATGCCATGGCCAGTAGGTGTTAGGCTGTGTGGAAAGGGACGTACAATGTGGAGTTACATGGGTTCTCTCACATGAAACCTCACATGCCACAGAGGTGTTAGGCAGTGTGACTACAGGAAGGGACGCACGCCGTGATGCTACACGAATTCTCTCCCCTGAAATCTCACATGTCACGTAGGTGTCAGGTAGTGTGACGGGAGGAAGGGACGCACGCCGTGGTGTTATACGGGCTCCCTCCCCTGATACCTCACATGGGACATAGGTGTTAGCCACTGTGACGAGAGGTAGGGACGTGCGCCGTCCTGTTAAACGGGTTCCCTCCCCTGAAATCTCACATGGCACATAAGTGTCAGGCAGTGTGACGGGAGGAGGGGACGTGCGCCGCGATGTATTACGGATCCCCTCCCCTGAAATCCCACATGGCATGTAAGTGTTAGGCACTGTGACGAGAGGTAGTGACGTGCGACGTCCTGTTATACGGGTTCCCTCCCCTGAAATCCCACATGGCCAGTAGGTGCTAGGCAGTGTGACGACATGAGGGGACACATCCCGTTGTGTGTAAGGTGTTCCCTCACTGAATATCTGCCAAGTCCAGTCAACATTAGGCAATGTGAGGAAGGCTGAATGAGCTTCCGTGACATTTTGACCTCTGGATAGAATAGCATCTGTGACGTTGACGTACGTAACTAAACCTTGGTCAGCAGGCAGGGACACAGAAGCTGCCCCCAGCTGTCTACGGGCTCTTACGGGCTCGACCTCTGGAGGCTTTCTGTAGATGTTGCTTAACTGGGCTCTAGCCTGTTCATTTGACCCATATGAGGCAAGGAATCTTACAGATAGGTGTCGGCTGGACGTTGTGTTGCTATCTGAGCAAGCCCGTCGATTCTGTCTCCTGTTTGTGACAACATGATGACGTGAAAAATCTGCAGTATCAGTATAGTAAGGCACGGGTCCGCTCTCCTCATCATCTGGTATCTCACTGTAAGTGTGTGATGGGGCAGACAGAGGACGCTGTGCATTGGCTAGGTGATGGGAGATCGTGGGTAAGGACCTACGTAATGCAGCACTGCCTCGGGTGTCCTCGTGGATACACCTTACTATAGGGAGAGAAACTGACCGTACCATGCCGGCATCTGGAATCTCCCAGTATGTGTGGGGGAGACCAGGTAAAGGCCTCTGAGCAGCCGCTATGTTATCTGGAATCTCCCAATATGTGTGAAGGAGACCAGGCAAAGGCCTCTGAGCAGCTGCTATGTCATCAGGAATCTCACTGTAAGTAGGTTCGATGGAATGAAGGACAGTGGGCAATGACCTACAGGAGGCTGCATCATCCAACATGGTATTCCTTGAAATGCCAGGGAAGGAAGCCGACCTCAGCAAGCCGGGGAAGGCAACGCTAGATGGGATTGTCCAAAAGTGTGCATCGTTGCTGGCCCTATTGTCCTTAGCGCAAAAACCTGATGTGTACAACTTCCATACCAACACTAGGAGGACCAACACTACCAGAATGGCCACTGCCAAGACAACAACTGAGATGAGAACATGATCTGTTGCTGTGGGTACATCTGGTCCTGGTGTGGTACTCATCTGCTGTGTAGAGTTGTCTCCAGGTTCTAAAGATGTGTGGTCTTGTTCTGTGTACTCAGAGTAGTTTGTCGAGCTCGTGGTCTGGTAAGTGTTTGTTCTGTAATTGGTTGATGTTGTGTGTGGCTGGCATTGGACCGGGGCAACGGTGAAGAACAACTTGATGTGTTCATTTTTAGTGAGCAAAATGCAGGTTACATTCTCTGTATTGCCATGCGTGGTGTTTGTATGGTTGGTATCGTTTTCACTGCATCCGGACACTGTAGTGGAAGGTTTGTGTCTGTCTTTTGTGTCAATGACTGACATGGCGACGCCTTCAAAACTCGTATTGCCTGTAGCCATGGAAACCAGTCGGAAGGCCGGACTTCCCACTGGGCCAACTGGTACAGAAATACCCCCATCGTATCCCCAAACCTGTCTGTACTGGTCAAGCGTGTTGGGGAGAACTTTGTCCTCCATAGAAAAGTCAGTAGCCAAGACAACTACCGGAGCCTCTATGGAGATGGTACGGCCCAAACTACTACATGATGTGCTACGATTGACAGCAGACTTCCACTGAAACAAGACTTTATCGAATGCTCTGTCGTACAAAGGGCTTTGGTACTGCTCGACACAGAAGTGGAACTTGGGCACCCTAACAACCAACGTTGCTGATGATAATCCTTTCGTCATATCTGCCCACCTACTTAGGCTCCACATCATTCTATGTGGCTTTTCATCATGAATAGATGACAGCATACCACTGCTGACATGGAGTTTTGGTGGAGAAGACTGTCCCAAAATTACATCGCCATCCAATGACGACAGATCGTTACACCTAAGGTCTAACCAGGTCAGCGGAAGGTGTTTGAATGATCCTGGGAAAATACTGCTGATTTTATTAAACCCCAGGTTTATGACTCTGGTAAATGTTAGTCCAGTTAACCAGCCAGGGTCTACAGCGTGTAACAGGTTCTTCTGTAGATTCAGGTTGATCAGGCGAGCTAGGTTCGCAAAGCTCCCTGGATATATTTTCTTGATGTGGTTGTTGGACAGAATCAGCGTCAAGAGATTCTCTAGACCTACAAGCCAGCCCTGTTTGACATGTGTTAGCTCGTTAGAATCTAGCGACAACTGCTGAAGACGGTAAAACCCAGCGAAGGTGTTGTTCTCCACATCAGTGATCTTAGCATCTACCAATGCCAATATGTTAACCTCAAAATGCTTGAGGGGTTTCAGGATCGTTGCTGAAAGGACACGGAAAGGATATCCTCTTATTGCAACATATCCGACCCTAGAAAGGAAAGGGAGAGGACTTGTGGAGGCAACACTCTTGTCTTGAACCTCACAAATGGCACATATATGTGGGCCAGAATTCACATCGAATGAAATTCCTGGCTTTTCTGTGACAGACACACACTCTAGCCATGCAGCTAACCTACACGGAGGTAAGCTCTGGCTATTTGAAGCTGAGCAGACAGCTGCCAAGAGAAGCAAAATCAACATGGCTGCGTTCTCTAACAAACATTCATGTCTGTTTACATATAAACCTTTTATACGACAATTTATTATGACTCACCTGCAGGGGGTATATTCGGTCTACATCTCTGGAAGCATTCACGACAAGATATCATCAGCTGAATGCATTTTGCTCCTCATTGATAACGTAATCTCTATACCAAATATGAATACATTTTTCTGTTTTTTTTCGAAAATGTGTGGTATTCGGGCTCAATTGAGAAATGGATAAGTTTAAAATCTAAAAGTCAACCATTCTAATTGGTAGTGTTTTATAATTAGGCTTTGTTATGGATCCATAGATTTTATTAGCTACCGGGTTCTCTGGTGGTCTACATATTTTAAGAAGTGATTTCCAGAATCAATTTTAAAAATCAATATCAATTTTAACTCTCCCTGCTCAAAATACGTTTTATTTCAAGGGGGAACTACGCACAGATGTTAGAGCTATGAAAGTTCCGCGGTGAGTTGTAATTGTGGAAACTTAGTGGCTTAGTGATCCTTAGTTGCATGGGGCTTGATATCCTAAAGTAAGAATATTCTATGAGACTATAGGAGTGGAGAAATAATAAAATTACTCTACCTTCTTTGCTGAGGCCTTTTGGCACGTCATGGATACTACGATCATAGCTGTACGTTTTGCTGCATGTCCTACTATGAAATAGGGAGACTGCTGAATGTCCTATCTTTCCAAGTGTATGACAGCGACAACGCAAAAAAATCGTTGTCTAGGATGATCTACCGTCCTTCAACCGGTGCCTGGGGAAAATGATGCGAGACCAGCGACTTGCTAAAAAAATTGATGAATGATTATGTTTCCCTGTTTTACCTGCGTCATTCATATAAAGGTTACCTGAATATGCATAGTACGTTCATTTTCAAACTACAGCTGTCAACGTCATGTAATTATGTTTTTTTTTATCTGGGGAAAAAGTTTCTGATGAAATGATGAAAAGTTTGAAAGTCATTTCAGTGGCTACCTACAATAGACGGATATTACTTCAATTCAATTGGTTCCATTATGTATATTGCCGAATCAATCAAGGGAAGTGTAAAAAAATTATCGCACACGGTCTTTCCCAGTGATAAGTTGGGTACCATTATTAACGTATTGTAGTTACCTTCGCCAAGAAGGTTATATTTTGGCAGCGTTTGTGTGTATGTTTGTGTGACCAACATAACTCAAGAACGTGTAGATGGACTGTATAGATATTTAGTATGTGGGTAGGTCTTGATGAGACCCAGAAAGGAGTAGATTTTGGACCCCTAGCAGCTTGTTACGGTACTGCAAATAGTGGGGTTTATATTTCAAGTTCTGAAACATGCTGTGGTCATGAGTTTTGAGAGGTTAGTCCGGCCGAACCTCACACAATACGTTTCTACCAGACAACATCAGACTATTCAACTTTTCATACTCATAACTTGCTAAAAGTGTTATGTTTGCAAACAAGAAACAAGGTTACGAAGAATATTGGGTTTAAAAAAATTGTTCGTCCACCTAGCTTTTAATAACAGATAAAACTTGCTAAGTTCTGATGTTTCTAGAAGAAGAAGATTTAGAACTTAATCACCACCACAGCATATGTACACATGGAACTGTGAGATGGTTTATTCTCAAATGTTCATAAGACAAATGCGGTGTTGTATTCACTTCAGATTATGACATATTTTTTTCTATATGCAGCATAATACAGATAGGCAACAACCTCTTAGGCTACTACTGGATGTCTTAATCATGCCATGCGTTATATAAAAGCATTATTTAAATACTACATCGTTCTTTTAAAACTAGTCCTCATAAAAGTTTTACATGTGGTTTATTGTTAGAAATTCCCACCAATACATTTTTTCATATTGACATATCGGTGTGTATTGCTAAATCGTTGAAAATTCATCACAACTTGCGAAAAAACGTGCTGTAAAGCCATGAGTTAACTATCTTAATTAACATCGAAATCTACTTACATTTTCGTTTTAATAGACAGACGGTTGACTTTGCACTAATTGCTGGTGAAGTATGCATTGTTCATGACAACTACTTTATAACACATTCGGTTCTTCTTCTGAAAATGTCTAGTATGTTACTGTACCTTTTTGTGCACACCAATGTCTCTAATTAATCTATAAAGCAATCAGCAGTTTATCTAATATTTACAAATTGAACTGCTTTGCAGGCAACCATTGCAATGAATGTCTGAATTGGGTTGTTTCGTGTAGTAAAACATGATTGTAGTACAGTAAGTGAAGTATGATAGAACAGTACCATATCATTGCACAATAAGACATATTAATTCAAATTGTAACCATGTCCATCTTATTGTTCTAAACTCATTTTTGAAATCATTATTGGTATTAAAATTCCTAGAGTACTATGTCTCTCTAGAATAACTGGTGTCCGGGCATCTTTTTTTTATTTACTTAATTTGCAAAAACTTGCATTACAACTATTTTGTGGTAGTATACGGTGTGTTTACCAAGTGTTTCCATGGCGTCAGGCGAAAACAGTGGCGGTAGTTTGGCGACTGTAGGAGTTTTCTGTCTATTAGTAAGTTCAAGCCCAGGGGATTTTGTCATGATATGACATCTGTTGTAGAGTTGCCCTCAGTTCCCTAACTTTACCCATTCAGTCTGTACATTTGCTACACCTAAATGATTTACAACTCTGGCTATCCGTTTGGATAAGGAGTTTACTTAGATGTCCTAGAATCAAACTCCTAAACATGTAGTGTTTTTACCGGTGTGTTTTACAATGGTTACTCAAAGTAGATTTCAGTGCAGCGGAATAGCCACACTGATCACACAAAAAGGGTTTTTCACCGGTATGAGTTCTCATATGTTGGGATAAGTTCCTTTTTTTAGCTGTCCTGTACCCACACTCACCACACATGTAGGGCTTCTCTCCAGTGTGTTGTTTGATATGCTTGGCCAAAGTCGATTTCAGTGCAGCAGAATAATTACAATGGCCACACTTGTAGGGTTTTCCACCAGTATGAGTTCTCATGTGTTCGGATAAATGTGACATCTGAGCTGTCCTGTACCCACACTGGTCACAGATGTAAAGTTTGTCACCACTGTGTTTGGCTAGATGGTGGTTCAAATGGGATTTCTGTGCGGCAGAATAGTCACAGTGGTCACACTTGTAGGGTTTTTCCCCTGTATGAGTTCTAATATATATGGATAAATGAGACTTCTGAGCTGTCCTCTACCCACATTGTTCACACATATAGGGCTTAGCACCAGCATGTTTGGCTAGATGGTTATCCAAATGGCTTTTCCTTCTTGCAGAATAATTACACTGGCCACACTTGTAGGGTTTTTCTCCTGTATGAGTTCTCATATGTGTGGATAAATAAAACTTCCGTACTGTCCTGTACCCACACTCCCCGCATATGTAAGGTTTCTCACCGGTGTGTTTTGCTAGCTGTTGGTTCAAACTGGATTTCAGTGCTGCAGAATAGTCACATTGGTTACATTTGTAGGGTTTTTCTCCTGTATGGGTTCTCATATGTTGGGATAAATGAGACTTCCGAACTGTCTTGTACCCACACTCTCCACATATGTAGAAATTGTTACAAGTGTGTTTTGCTAGATGTTGGTCCAAACTGCATTTGAATGCAGCAGAATAGTCACACTGATCACACTTGTAGGGTTTATCCACTGTGTGAATTCTCATATGTTGGATTAAATAACACTTTCGAGCTGTCCTGTACCCACACTCCCCACAAATGTAAGGTTTCTCACCGGTGTGTTTTACTAGATGGTGGTCCAAACTTGATTTCAGTGCAGCAGAGTAGTCACACTGGTCACACTTGTAGGGTTTTTCTCCAGTGTGGGTTCTCATGTGTTTGACAAAGTTTAATAAGACTTGTGTGCTGTCCTGTATCCACACTTTTCACACATGTAGGGTTTGTCACCAGTGTTTACTGCCGGTTCACTGACCAAACTGGTTTTTCTTACTGTGGGCTGGGCTTTGGCTGGGCTTTCATCCCTGTCACATAAAACACCAGTAAGAGACCCATCACCGGCGTTCTGGGGAACTAGTGTAGCATACTTATTTTTTTTTCTAGATAACATAATGACAATAGAGAAGGAGACAAAAACTGAGACCAAACAAAAACATAAAGTGTAGCATACTTATTACCTGCCTCTGACATGGCGATACTAATGGACCAAAAATTAAAAAAAAAAAAAGATTAATACATCAATTAAAACTAAATAGAAAATAGATTTGCATGCAAATAAATAATGTTGTCTTTAAAGGTCTGGCATAACAAATTATTCATTTTCTTTTCTATTTGACAAATGTGTTCCTGCAATTATATGAGTGACAGGAAGTGAGAATTTACGTTAAAATGATAAAATCTGCAAGGAAATAAAAATTACACACGGTCTAGCCTAACTATGTTTGGTTTTTGTCACCAATGTGTTTGGCCAGATAATAATTAGGGCTTTTCCGGAAGATGGATGCTAATTTTTGTATTGCACCCCTCCCCCTACAAACACACAACCATCCCTCAACAATCGCTCGAGCTGTGACATTCTGTCTAGCTCAGTTCCACGACAGGCCAAACCCCCATGCATACCCTTAGGGGCCCAGAAAGGGTTCCGCTGAGGAAGCCCATCCTACTGCATTTAAGCCCACCTTTCCCGAAAATAAACTCAACCCATAGAGTGACAGAAATAGATATATTAACACGTTATGCTAGTTAATTCATTCCTAAATAGCGATTTTTTTCTATCGTCACAAAATTTATATTGGATTTCTCAGTCATTTTAGATCAGAGCCTTTTTGATTGCTCATAGCAAATTACCCTCATAAACTTGAGTGGCATCCATATTACAATAGACTGTCCAAATGACGTAATAACGGCAACTCGTATTTATCCGTCACTTTCCAGCATATTCAGCACTGGACGATGAATGAACAAGCGGGCTTTTGAAATTTCAACGGAACTGTTGCGTGTATTGTCTACACTGTTTCCTCGGTCATTACTACACGTGTACTAGTCTGCCAGTTCCTATGCCCTCTCGAAAAAAAAAACACTTCTAAGATAGGGTAACTGGTAGCAAGTCCCATGGGATTCTACTCCCAGCGGACTATTAATGCGTCACAATAATGTAGCAAGGCTGCTTATTAATGGTTTTTATCTTCACAACAATTGCATGTTATTCAGCTGACACTAATACAATGTCATCAGAGGTGATAAAATTTCAAGGTAGACACGCTGGCAAACTGTTGATAGCCGCGATCAACACATGGCCCTAAACACATCAACTAGCTATAAATCTTTTCTACTGTTCCACTACACGGTTATGACATTCTTTAGAACTTTTGATCCGTTCTTTGGTACGCAAATGACAGTAAAGAAGTGTTTTGTACATCAATCATTTGGTGCCAAACATGGCCGCACACAGACTATCAAAACTCTTTACATTTCAATAAACAATAACGTCCCCTGTGTACAATACTGTTTTTTTTTGTAAAGTACTAAGAAAGAATTACCTGAGCTAGATTCTTTACAAGCTGACAGATTGGGTCTGAAAATTGACGGATTAAAATGCTGACGGATTGATATGAGCTGCCGTTATATGACCCAAGTCTTACATTAACACATTCATAATCTAACGTTAGCCCCTCGAGCTCTGTCCTGACACTTGCTACATGTAACCGAACACCACAAGGTGTCTGCTACACCCCCCAGTATCAATAAACCGAAGCATAGTAGTCCGGTCCAGGTCATTTCCCTTATTTCTTTGGAGAAGAAGGAAGAAGGTAAACCGGCCGAGCCAGAACATATTTCCCATCCGTGAAGGTATAAAAATATGCCACACCCAATTTTGTTATCCCAAAAAGTCTTTCAATTCGCACTACCTACCAACCACAGAAATGACCTATACCTCTTATGGTTCATAATAATGCAGTCATTTTTATGTATTTTTTGGTCTTACCTGCTTGCAGTGTTATCAACCTCCAGACAATCCTCCTAAAGCGTTTGCCTGTTGCTGTTTTCTCTGTTGTCAGGAGCAGCAAGGGGTGAAAGGTGACTGGTAGTGTGGGTGAAAGGTCATCATGTTTTTGCCTGCTTACCCATTTAGGGTGTAGCACGTTTCATGTACACTATAGAAGAGCTGCCCTTTTTTATCTGAATTTGGCAACTCAAATGGTACAGATGTCCTCTGGCCCATGGAATATTATCCTTTCTTGTCTTTCTTTCATTTTCATTCCTTCCATCCTTCTTTCAAATTCTTTATGGTGTTTCCAAATGACACTGAAAATCATATAATTAGTTGATGACGTAATTAAATTCTTAACATTGGATGTCTCGAACTCTTTGATGATATTTTATGTCCTTGTTTATATCAACAAGCTTGGCAATTGGGTCCTCGGACCGACACTTGGCTGTCGTTATAGAGAAGTCATTTACCATTCTACTACTAATGTCACTAGTATCAGTACAACACTATTATGGGATCATTATTTCTTCATTTTGCTAACAGAGTCACGCGCATGCATACATACACAGCTTGCTGTAGTACCGACGTAAAAACGACAGGTAAACCATTTTAAAACTTGACTTTCCTTCCTATAAGGCTACTCTCCTACCAAATTTCATTATAATCTAGTAACAGCTTCTCGCGTTATGAAACACACAAAATCTACGGCCCCCTGCAGTACCGACAAAAATGCCAGTAGATGCAAGGTAAACCATTTTTTAAACTTATCCTTCGTTTCTACATCATCATCATCATCATCACGTGCGGATTGCCCTAACCAGTTTTACCCTCTCCTCCCGCTACTCGGGAAATATCGTGAAAATCCATCCATAGGTTCTCTAGTTATGCTTTTGACCTATATAAAACAACATAACTTGCATAACTGAAAGCATAAACTTCTTGACGAAGGTAATAGTGAAATTCTTCTTGAGTGATCTACACTGCATATACAAAGTGACTCTTCTATCGATCATCATTATCATCATATTTATAGATACACGAAAGTAAATGAAATGATGCTAACATTGTGATTATGTCTCCAGTACACATTCAAGACCTAATGTCATTGACGTTCATTTATTTATTCATCTCAAAACAGGTGTTCTACGTCGTTGTCTAACACTGTTACTATTGACGTGTATTTCAAAATATGCATTGTTTCTTTGTTTATAGAGTCTGGTGCTGAATTTCATTAAAAGTGACTCAATGCCGCCGTAACAGAGCTATGGTGCTTTAAAAGAATTAAAAACCATAATCTTAAACTTACAAATCGTACAAAGCAGCTGCAAAATCAGGAAATAAATGCCATAAATTGAATAGAAATGAAAAAAAAAACGGATACTATTGTAGAGTGACAATTCAATTCAAAGACTAAGAATGAGATGAACATAAGGGATCTATTGCACATACTATATTTTGTGTAATTAATAATGTTTTCAACCTTCCTTGCCACTTAGATTTCATAATAAATTCTGTTTTAATTCACACGATCGCATCAGTCTTACCGAGCTCTAAGAAAAAAACACATAATCGAATTAACGTGGTCTTAGCACTAAAGAATAAATCACACCACAATTGACAGCAGAAGGTATCAATCGTATCATCCAGGCAGATATGGCTTCAACATCAAAGATTTCGGATTGACCGTAAACGTTTCGTGTTTGCTATTACAGCTTGCCCACGGTTGATTAAAATGTGCCAAGGGACCACAATTAGGGAGATACCACCAGCCACCTCCATAGCACTTAGCACAGCTAATTGTTTTGACGAGATCGTTGTCCCTGTCCACGGTACTAAACGCGTATCCAGAATGAGCGTAAATCATAATATCACAGGGGTTACCTTGTACCTGGGGTCGACCTACATCCAGTCTGTAGGCATTCTTCTCATCGGAAACCCTGCGGTGTAAGAATACCTTCTGTCAGGGTAATAGTAGCTAAGTTGACTCTTTACATCCTACCGACATCATAAAGGGATTATATTATGTCGGGGATCTCTACCCGTATGGCCACAATAACAATGGTCTTGTAGAAATCAGATGACAGTAAGTAACTTTGTATATTGACTGCCAAGTTTCAATTTTTTAAAGAAAACATTGTTAGACATAGAAAAACAAGCTAGATAGCAAACACGAAAACAAATACGGTACCGTTCAAAACTTTGTTTTCGCACAACAGCTAAGACGTTGTATGAGCCTAATCAGTTTCAAATCCTTGTTTTAAAATAGATATTGTTTTTGCATAATGTGATTGATAGAATGTTAATTTGAAAATGATTGAGATAAAAGTAGGTTTGCATCCATCATAAAAAAAACAACACTTACTTGAAGTACCCATGACTGCATGTAACTGAGAGATATGTTCCCGATCCCCTCGACATCCGGTCCATCCGGAGACTGTAGTTCTTCTGGTTGGTCAGTAGATGGAGGTTGTCATTGCCCAGCCAGTATTCACCGGTCTTGTCCCCGAAACCACGTCTGTAGTCCGCCCAGGTACCGTTGAACGGAACCGATCCGTCAATTCGACGCTGAATGACAGTCCATCCTCCTAGTAAACACATACAACAATTTATGATAATGTTGTCAAAATAAACATATGCTGACATAAAAATAGAGCTCGTTCTTATTGTTAGGTAAGCAGTGTCTCAAACTACATGACTTGGTCGAAATTTGCATTCATGCAAACCTATTTAGATTAAACAGGCACAAATGTAGGTTTAACACATTTGGAACATTTTTAATGCATTGAGCAATGGCCCTCACCGTTAGCATCCATTTCGCAGTAGACATCCACAAGTGTATCGTTCCTTAGGGTGATGTTGTAAACACCGCTTGTTTTGCACCCTCCTTCGTAAATCTCGGCACAGTCACTGTACGTTCCTGGAACTGAAAAACGGTGATCAAGCATTTATTTCGCCCCAAAGAAGTGGCAATCTGAAGATCACAAGACACGAGGTACCACTTTTATCAAAGAAACTAGAATAAAATAGAAAGGTATTTCATTGCAGCATGATTGCACATTGAGTATATCTATCGCTTCACATTGTATAAGATAAAAGATGGTAGGTCATAGCAAATACACGGTTTTACGGATTTAAAAATACTGATATTATGTATAGGATATGGCAACTACTGCCACTAGATAACAGTCCAGACTAGTCTATTAACCCTTACAGCAAGATTGACTCCACTCTGTTGGTATGGTGCTGGGAGATTCCGTTAAATTCACAGTGTCTGCTGTGATGTTAGTGGCTGCAGAGGCTGCAGTGATGTTAGCGGCTGCAGTGATGTCAGTGACTGCAGTGATGTTAGCGGCTGCAGCGATGTAAGTGACTGCAGTAATGTCGCCAGAGAATGTAATCATGTGATGCAGAGTCGAAGATAGTGGAGATTCGGTAGTGACGACCGTGTCCTTAACAAGGGAGACACCAAACATTATGTTAATAATATACAACGCAGACTAAACAATAATCTACTGTTCTGTTTTATCCAATGATACCATTCATACATATATAACATTTCATGATTCCTATGATATTTCTGGATTTAAGAAAGATGGAATTATTACAAACAAATGATTATTTGTACAATATGTAAATAACCAATTAAAATGATTTTTCGAAGTAAGATTCTAATTTTTTAAAACGTTACAAGATATCGATCTTGCTAGATCAAAACCCGAATTTCTAGAAATAAGAGTAAGAAATAATTTCTTAAAATGATGGGTAATGCACAAATTAAGTACTCTCTAATATTACTACAGTGAATTTTTTCTACTCCTTTTTAATTCAACCCTACAGAACCATCTTGAGTGTTTTAGATCGCATAGGTCCTACGAAATGCAATGTTGTTCCGGGAGTGGCGGGGTTCTGGCAAAACGAGCCTGTGCTAGAACAACCAAACTTGGTGACTGTTCCTAAAATATTGTTGGCAAGAATTAAAAAAGAAACGAATAATACTGTAACAGGAACTAGACTTGTTTTCAAATGTATTAAATATGTAACATATCTTAAACGTTTGAAACTAAACATTCATAGTTTATGCTAATATGATGATGTAATTGGTCAAAATCCAAGATGGCCGACAATAATTTGTTGAAAAGCATAATCAGCTTATTTTCACAGGGATGTCATTACTACTTGCTATTTTCTAGGGTGAAATACCAGAAATCCTGTTAACTTGCCTATTGTAACTATTTTCCATTCTGCATTAACGTAAATTCGGCTTTATGCAGATTAAGTGGCTAAATTTATTTTATAAGGTTATATCGTGCTTGAAGTCTTACCAACCTGATTTTTGGTGATTGTCGGCGTCTCAATGCTGACCACTCTCAAGGCCATCACACACATGACCACAGCAGCGGTGCCAGTGACGAGCACACAGACCAGTCGAGCAAAGGTAGTGACAAAAATCCTTCTTAAACTGATTCTCTCGCTGATAGCTCCTGGAAGAACCCCCACCAAAAATAAGACTGATTAAATGTTATCATTCATCACTGGCAAACAGTTGGTCGGAGTTTTTGAGCCATAACCCGGGACGAGGGAAGGCAGACCATGTTTGGAACAGCAGTGAAAGCAGTGCTTATTCTTTTTTTTTAAAAATATCTACTCTGCTCCGCTGCCATTTTTTCTTGTGCCATGTCAACCGGTTGTTGACAGGTATTTCTGACGAAAATCACTTATTTTCGGTCTTAACCCTATTCAGACCGGGGGGGGGGGCTTTTGAGGCCTGCGCCAACTTCGATGTCCTATAACGCCAGACCGCCTTACGCTAAAGCCACCAAATCCAGTGAGTTTTCCTAAAATATTGTTGGCAACAATTTTACGAAGTTTGACAAATTTTCCATTTTTTCGTGTTGCCATGGCAACCGTTTGCTGACAGGCAGTTTTGCCAAAAATCACTATTTTTTGGTTCTAACAATATATTTTTCATTTCACATTTATTTGCTATATTACTGCTATTTTGTTACATAGATAAATGTTATATTATTTAGCATATCTTTCATAATTATATATGCATAAATTATGCTAATTTTATGACGTCATCAGCCCAAAATCCAAGATGGCGGACCGTATGGCCAGATCAAGAATAACAAGCTAATTATCCCTTAAAATTTGTAATTACCTGGTATTTTTTCATCAAAAACCATGTAAATGAATGAATTTAGTCTATTTCCACTGCCCTTTTGTGATTATTTGTTGCAAAAAAAGTAGTTTTAAAAATTCAAGGTAGTGGATATAATATGGCGGAGCCTAACTCGTATCTTAGATGTGCATGACGTCATTTTATGACGTCATTATGACGTCATCGATGTTGCTATTGGCACTACAAGTCGTAATAAACATTATTATTATGTTATCTGCACTTGTTGTTACATTTTTGTAGTATAACTTGAAGTTGTCTGAGAATACCCTTTTCTCATGGGTCCGGCCAATATAATCAAATTGATGACGTCATAATTACATCATCTTACGTCAACGTAACTTCAAACGTCATATAATTGTTAGATATTATATCGATGTCATGTCCTAAAAATTTGGTGGCCCTACGACACGTCGTTCAAGAGTTAGAGGACTTAGAAGTGGAGGGCCTCAACCCCCCCCCCCCCCCCCCCCGGTCCAGGGATGACCAAACAAGCCCGGTCTGAATAGGGTTAACACTATTTTTTTCACATAATTGCTATTTTATTACAATAATAACATCCCATGCAATGTGGTATATCTTTCATAATTCGACAAGCAGAAATTATGGAAATCTACTATTGTCATCGGCCAAAATCCAAGATAGCGGGATAGATCATCATATCAAGTATAGTTAGCTTATTATCCCTGAACATAAGTAACTACCTACTATTTTCATTAAAAAACGTTGAAATGAAAGCTTTTGTCTATTTTAGATGTATTTGGGGATTGTTTCTAAAAATATCTTATAGCGGAAATTTAAGTTGGCATTTCCAAGCTGGCAGAACACAACCGATATAATTTAATATTTATGACGTCATTTTTGACGTCATTTTGACCTAAGTAAAAACAGAAGTCGTAGCAAAATTTATAATTCTGTTATCCTAACTAGTTTCTATCTACACGTTTTTTCATGCCTTGAAGTTTTATGGGAATATCCTTCTTTAATGATTCCGGCCAATTCAATCACATAGATGACGTCATATTACGTTTTAATGTATTAAACTTTCTTACAACGCTTATATTTCCCTTTTATATAATTCCTTAAACATTTAGTGGTCATATTGTCAACCATTTAGAAGTTATATGACATTGAGTTTCATTTGACCAAAAAAGGGCCCGGTCTTAATAGGGTTAATTCGCATTACAACAAAACTTTACCTACCTTCTCCTGGTGCCCCCTGTGGCTCGTCGTTGACAGACGATTGACTTTTAGTGATCTTTTCACTTCTTAGGAGGCTGTTAGCACCTCTCTCTTTCCCAATTATTGTTGTAGCGTCTATGTCCTCATAGTGATGGTCCACCTCAACCTCACCTTTACCTAGTTAGAACGAAAATGTTGAAAAACCTATTTTATTCATTTGAAGTCAACAATTATAATTGAATGTTCCATCAAGATAAGTCGATCTCGATTAAATACGCAGACATATATAAAATATACGTAACACACGTCAAATTACAGCCAGTCCTTATCAGAATCTGATGTTAAACCATGTTATCAAATGAGTTGAATTGGCTTTTATTGAACACACTGTGGAACCTGATCAGCCTTTGTAGCGTCATTTTACTTTCGAAATATCTCTTTAAGATGATTTTCTGAAAACTGGTCATCTAACATTTTAAATAACTGATATATAGCAGCGCAAATATTCTGGAAAATACAGAATAAATGAAGCTAGACAAGCAGGACATATGTTACATAACTTTTGAATTCATGACATTATGATTATACAGACAACACTACATTTCGAATAAAATTTTACATATTAAAAATGAATTTCTAAGACAGTATCAGAGTGACAATAGCTTGTTTGATATTAACTAATTACATCAATTTCAAACCGGATTACTTTGCGAGGGGGGTAAAGGAGGCCATATACATAAGGGCACACTCAACAGAGATGGGGGGCCGACATCGCTTGCCAGTCATTTTTGATTCGTTACTCGAATCACGTGTCTCTAAGTCACGTGATCAGAGCAACTAAGTCTCTAAGTCACGTAATCATCATTCCTGAAGAAGGTCGACGGAAGTGCGACTGAAAATTCGAGGTAAGCAAATTTTGGTGTTGTAAGACAGTGGAAAATCTTCATTATGTACTACGTCAACACAGATGAGCTTTCATGATAATACATCAGTTTCTATTTTTGGCTGAGTCAATACGTTGTTATGGAGACCCGTTTACCGTTTATCTTGCATGTATGGAATTTCAGAAAAGATTGTTTTGCAATATCAAATTGAAAAGAAATATCACGGATCCTAACAGAGATTAAATATATTCAAGATATGCAAATAAAGTAGATACACATATTGATTAAGGTATACTAACTGAGAGTAATTCACAATGATTTTAGATATTTCTGATTGTACCAAAAGTTTGAAACAAAATCAGCACTACACAAGATACCGATGTGATAGAAATCTGGCTATCGTAATATTAATTGTAAAAATGAATCAGTGATAGCATTAGGTCACTATGGAAATTTTGATAAACAAAGGAACCTTGACTTCCTCCTTCAGTCACGCTCTCATATGCAGGGGTGTCCATGCCCTCTTTTACAACTGCGCATGCGTGTCGGTGGCCCTTTGATCTTTTCTCCTGGCCATCTGGGCGAAGAGTGTCCGTGTCATTCTTGGAATCTTCTGAGGAATCTTGATTCATTGTTCCTAGAACGGATTATAGATTAGTTTTCATTATCGAGATCCTCCTTGATAGTTCAGTCAAATTCTTTCCATCAATTAGTTACAGGTTCAAAGACATACATACAGTTAAGAATGACTCAAACCATTTTTTTGCTGCATGAAGCTCTGATGGTGTAATAAACTTACTTGTATGAGTATTATTGGTTTTCTTTTTGAATCAGCAACAGAAGTAGTAGTAGTAGAAGTAGTAATTGGTTTATTAACAAAAACATAGACAAACTGCATTGCAGTAAAAACTGAATTGTGCCGTAATTTACAAACTACTAACATGCATTGGCATAATACCGGTAGTAAGACTTATACCGGTAGATTAAAAATACTGGAACTTAAAGAGATCTACACATGCAACAATAGTTATTTCTGAGCTGTGCACACTTCAGACATCTAGGTGTCCAATACACCATTTACAAAGCATCGATAACAATGCATTCGAAGACAACAAGGCCAAAAGTTTTCAGTATACTTTTTTTTAAATTTCGGGGTAGGCAGCTCGTCGTGGGACGAACACACTGTCACATTCATTGCCAAATTTATATAGATCATAACTACACATGCTCACGGCACAAGACGAACATGATTCAACAACAATCTTGAATTTCTGTTGGTGACCTACAACTCATGTAAAAGTGTGAAGAACCGTTGCATAATAGCCCGGATCTACGACTGAATGGGCAAAATTGAACGTACGCAGCCATTTTCCCGCCATTTTTATATCTACGCTAGCAGTGAAGTGTTACGTCATAGCGGTTGTGACGGACAGAAGTTAAATGAAAATTCTTGGCAGTATACTTCCGTTTTCTCATGACATTTTGTATGCTCATGCAGGTTTATGTTTTATGCATTTACTGACAGAAAAGGAAGGAACATCAGAGGATGTATAAATGTACATAGCGGCAGTTAATTGTGCCGTGTTTCTTCCTACCGGTATTTTGTACCCCCTCCCAACCACGCGCCCGTTCGCCGTGTAATTCCGCGGCGTGTTACAATTACAATATTACGCTTTTAGCAGGACAAGAGTGGCAGAAAAGTTACACAGAAGAAGTGGCAAGGGTACCCTATAACAGCAACATGTAACTGGAGAAAATGATGCGTTGACAATTTGTCAAATCAATATGGCTAGAGAAATCGTCGTAAACGTACCGGTATTATGATAATAGATGTTATAGTATGCAGAAAAACAAATTCAATGAATTACAATATTCACAAAAAACGTTTTTTCATTATTAATTACCATATCATGACAGTTGCGGACTAATACAATTAAAAACGGGTCTCTGTATGAATATATCAGAAACAAGTCAACTATCCTAGCCTCTACCAGGCTTCGTGGTTTGGTGGTCTAATTGTAGAAATTGGTCAAATAGAGTAAATACAGTACGCTAGGGGAGTCAGCCGGTCGAGTAGGGACATTCTCCAAACCACAAAGGTGAAAATAAGAACGACAACAAAACGCATGCGATAAAAATATTGCCGAAGACGACCACGTCATTTTCAAAAGTGTAGCAACATCGATTTTCAATGATAATTGTCGGGAAATCACGGTAGAAGATGGCCTTTTCGGCTTGTGTTTTGACGGCCCGAAATTTCAGCATGGCGCTCGCGAGGTCAATACGGGTCATGGGGATAGCTTACTGTAATGCGGGTAGAAGCGATGCGTGCGGTTTCATTATTCTCTACATTTAACCTTACAAATGAATTGTAAGTTTATTCGTTAAATTGTAAGTTTATTCGTTAAAGCAGACCACTAAAACGGTCCGTTCTCGCAGGGTGAATTTTGGATTTGAATTTTGGAAATTCAATTTTGGACCCAGGGGTGATTGTATGTAAAGTCATTATTTAGTGGATCCTGGTAGTGTTTTTTTGAAGCATTGTAATTTAATTGTCGCAGCGGCTGTTCCCTTCAGTGCAAAAAAGGGTCTTTTTGCATAATTCATAATAACGGGCAGGAATGATGCACATCTAAATGTGATAAAACGCATTGACTGTTATTTGACAGAGAATTTACAATGATCCCAAAAAAGGTTTTGGCCTGTGTTCGGTCATTTCAGTCGTAGAGATGTTGAATGTTTAGGGTTAAATTAGGGTAAAGTGGACACCGATACGCTATTTTTTTTAACCCCCTTCACTCATTCTGTAAATATTGTCTTGGTTTGTTTTTGAAAGATATCAGTTTATAAGGCATCTTATTCAGAATTTCATAAAATATCTTCTTCATTTAACTTATTTATTTCTCTTTCAAAATTTATAGAACCTACCTGCTGGTTGATTTGGAGAAGATTCATGTATGGTACCAGGTAACACTCCGTCTGCCTGGTAAATCACAGAGTCTGACTCCTTACCGTCAGTAGATTTGTTCGTTTTTTCTGAGTTCTCGTAAAGCCGTGACGAAACCCCGGAATCTCCACATACGTAAATCCCTGACATTGGTTCGGCCGCTTTCTTTGCTGTGTCTTCGTAGATGCTTGAAACCGACGTTGAGCTTTCTTGAGCTACATCTTCCCCTTCTCGTTGTTCAGCATTCATAGCGTCTTCGTACAGATTTGAAATGGGAGTTTCTGCCCCTGCAACATCGGTCTGGTTGCTATCCTGATCAGAGTTCATAGTGAGAGGCACCTCGGCATGAGTCCCAACACAGTCCGCAGGTTCTGGCTCACAGTCTGCGTTGTTAAGGCGTGGTACAGCGCAGATAGTTTTCTCATTCACCGTCTGCATATTTTTTCTTAAAATGTTCTTCTTTTGAAGGGAATAAAACTCAGCAACTGATAATTTGGTGCTCAAAGTGACAGATTTCAGGCTGTAAAACCAGCTTCAGCCCGGACAAGAAAAATAAGACAGGCTATCAAGGCGTGTCCAGACTTATTAAGTATGTTAACATCATATTACATTATGAGACATTTAAGCTGCTAAGAAGATTGCCTGGGAAAGGTTATAGTTCTTCAATAAAAAATTGTTTTAACTTCAAAAGCTATTCAAACTTCTTTTAACGCCAACGCACGCCGTATCTTCAGATCACTTCACAGAACACATACCCATTGATGTCTGCAGCTCAATTAAGTCTCGAGCCTCCATTGGAGTGCTTTGGGAAACCACTCAACCACCCACTCACTCACTCACTCACCCACGCACTCACTCTCACCCACGCACTCGATCACTCACTTACTCACTTACTCATTCACTCACCCTCTCACTCACTCAGTGACTCACTCATTCAGTCACTCACTCATCCACTTACTCACTCTCACTCACCCACTTACTCACTCACTTACTCATTCACTCACTCACTCGCTCGCTCACTCACTCACTCACTCACTCAGTGACTCACTCACTCACTCACTAAAACAACGGTGCCGTTAAATAGTGATATGTTACAGTTGTGGTATTATTAGCTCCAATTTATATAATGCACGATATAATAAATCATTTGCTCAACATCCCTATAAATTTAAGAAAAGTAAATTCCGACAATAGTAATTAATACTGTTGACGTAGTAGTTAAGATGTTGAAGCTGGTTAAGTATATGAATGAATCACACAAACGCAAATGCTAAACAAACAAACCATACAATATTAAGATACATTATAAGGCTATATGATTTAATTTGTAACAAGTATGACTGTGTTTCTACTTGTATATCATTATTAAATTCATACAGTATATTTCAATTCCTGCAATACCTTTCAACAAGAACGTTATGATTGCTACACTTCTTTACATATGATTCTTTTAATACATTTTAGCTGATATTGATGACTTGCTATGAATTGAATAACCAATGATCAGCTATGTGCATATTATATGAAAAATATAAGTACATGATATGGAAAGAAGCTGACTGTAGCATAAATTGATATGGACCGCAGAAAACATATATTTTGATGGTCCCCATATTACAAGCCATCAGGTTTGTTTTCTATGCCTTAAATATAGGCTTCAAATTATCAGACAAATGTCCAAAAATATCAATCACACAGCACACGTTTAACTATTGAGCCCAAAATGGAAATGTTCAAAAGGAGAATGACTATTATATTATTAGTATGAATATATGTTCTGTAAGAGGCTAAGGTACAGTGCCGATTGATAAGTGTATTGTATTCATGTATTATTCAACAACTACATGAAACAGGTGCCAGTTCAATGGAGGTTTAAGATTTTAAGTTTTAGTATTATTTTCATCAGTCAACCGAAAGAAAGATAAACAATTTCTACCGGAAAAGACCATGAGCTGTGACATATCAGAGCGTCAATATAAAAAAAGTATAGATATTTCTTGCCAAAGGTAGACCAAAGGTAAACACCTTGTAGATGAGCGTGCGTATTTTTCTGTTGTAGTCTTCTTGTAGATTTGACCTGCGAACGTCAGGTCATAAATGTTTTAACAAGCTCGACGAAGTATCCGATAGATCTCATGTTCCAGTATCCGGCTGGCGTCTTTAATGATGATGACGAAAGTTAAGTCTCCTTGCAGACAGCGATTTCAAACAGTGCAAGATGATTGGTCACACATAACTGGTTTAAGAGATACAGATGCCTCATCTACGTACGTTGCCATGTACATTAAGTATTCTTGGTACTTAAGTTATGTAGGACATGTGACAGTACATCGCACTGGTCAGTCAGGCAGCCTAGTAACGTACAGTTTAGGCTGCGTTGTGAGTTAAGATCATGTAAATTTTCTCCACTGCAGTCCAAGGCGTACACAGCACTGTCTTCCAAAAGCGTGATGGTGTAGACGTTTAGGTTTGATTGTCCTCCAATCTGGTCCTAGCAGGAGTACCGGGATTTCAATTCTCGAATTTTCAAGGAGAGCATGCCATTCACCAGGTCTCGGCTCGTCGCTTGAATACATTGTTCAAATCCGTAATTGTTATGAGTTCTGGATTTGACGAAAGTTGATCTGCAGATCTGATAAGAGCACAAGTTCTTTTGATGTGCCCTCAACATGAAGGTCATTTTATCCTTTGCTCTGGCATTTTAAGGCTTGACAGTCACAGCTCATTGGGTTAATGTTAGAAAATTCTGGATTTGAAGAAGTTCCAAAAATTGACTCAACGGACTCAATATGTCTTTTAAAGCTTATTCCCCCACTCGACTGACTCCTACGTGACACTTACTACTTCTGTACCTCTATATAATATCATGCTTGAAAGCTACAAGTAGTGGGATTCAATAAGGCTGTGCGGACAACGCTAGAAAGTACACACACATTTAGCAAACACGTTTTCTCAGGTTTCGGTTGCGAAGTTGTTTCTCTTGAATGTACATGCACACGCTCTATTAGCCTAATAACCCCAACAAAAGGCTAAAACAACACTCTATTATTAGAGACTTTATTGTTAAAAGTGACTCAACGGACACAATATCACTGAAGCTTATTTCCAATTGGACTTACTGCTGTCACGTAACACTCTCTACTTCCCCAACACATTTTGATTTAGTTTGCTCCAAGTGATAGATTTAATTCTTTACAGACGAACATCAAAATCAACGCTAGAAAATATATACCATTTATGTGATATTGTCTTCGAACTTACTTTTTGTTTCTTTTGAATGTATAGGTCTTTTTAGTCTAATATCACAACAGGGGGCAAAACAAAACATAATATTGTTACAGAAATGTACATTTAAAGACCATTTCATAAAATCGTTTCATAAGCTTATATGACTTGCTATCGCTGTCACGTGCCACCATATTACTTACATATTGATGTTACATATTTACATCTCATGCTTTGCTTCCAACAGTGAGTATGATTAGGCTGTGGGGGTCAGTATTCAATAATAATGTAAACATTTCAACCGAAGCTAGCAAATAAACGATTTTTACTTGGCTGTTTATGTTAGCTTTTGTTTGAAAAGTAGTTTTTCCTTAGTGGACAAACCTTATTGGCATTAAATATTATCCAAGAAGTGGAAGCTAGCTTAATTTCATAAGCATGGTAGGGACGTGTGTATTCTTCTCTTCCCAGCCCAGTGATCCAGCTTCCAACTATTGTTTCAATGTTTGAACATGTTATTACTGATAAATCTATTTGGGAATAGTTTAGAAAAGAAACGGAAAATGTGTTTGACATTAGAAATAAACATACATCAATACAGCAGAGAATGTTTAGAAAGTCGAAATAATGTTAGAAATCGATTTAAGCTGATATTTATCTACAATGGTCTCGAAAATATTGGGAAAGGGCAATGAACGCCCACTCAGTAATGTGGAATTGGCTTAAAATGTTGCTTTGGATTTTTGGATTTTGTTTTTCTCAGGGTGGATGGCGGTATAACCTTTAAAGAGGTTACAACAGTATTCAAGTTAATAAAATTGTTTGTGTTAATTCAGTACTACCTGCTTATTAGTTTCAAGGAAAAGAAAAAAAACAGATTCTTCAAAGATTGGGATCTCTTCTTAAATTTTTAGATCGTCATGTGACCTGTCATTTGAAGATCTGACCTACAAGAGGGCTTGAGCACGTGGTGCTGTTGTTACCGTTAATCTGTAGCTTGAATGGGGTGACATAGATACATGATTGATTAATCAAACATAGGAAGCTGCAGCTGCCTTGAATTGGCAAAATGACCACCATATTCGGTGAATTTATGTCTTAAGTGATATTTACTTTTTCCTTAGGGTTCTTGTTTGTCCAATTAGCTCCAAATGCTACCCAAAACAAAACGGGCTATAAGAAAAAAAGGAATAATTTCTATAATACAAACCGCCAAAGAAAGTAGACGTTGTGTAATGTACCGCATTTCCTGCCAGAGTAAGACAACAGTCAGTGTGATAAAAAAAAAAAAGAATTGATGAAACGAACAGATCGCGCAATGAAAAGTTTGAAAGTGTGATGCAATTATTATCGTCGTATAATTACATTGTTTGAGATTTGACCATAAAAAGTTCCTAATGATATATGGTGTATACCGGTAGCGCCATTGGTGGGCGTGAAAAGTTTGAAAGTCATTTCAATTACATACTTCAGATGGACGGATATTACTTCATTTCTGTTGTTTACTTCATGCGTCATTCCAATCAAGGGACGTTTGAGTATTCATCGCACACTGTCTCGTAAAATTACCAACGTCTTGTAATTATGCTGTGACAATTTCTGCTGATAAAGAAATGAAAAAAAAATCATTAAAAATGATATCATTAATTGGGAGGGAAGGATTGAAATTCATTTGAATAGCCCCCATACGTGTGGGCAGAAATTGTTCCATTTTGTTTCTCAGTATATATTTTCAATCAAGAGACGTCTGAAAGTCAATACTGCTAGCATATTCAGTACTTAGTTTTGATGCATTGTCCAGCTCGTGAAGTTTTTTGATGCAGTGTCCATTTCGTAGATAACAGTATGATTATTTATGCTGCTGTGATTTTGTGTGTGTGTGTGTGTGTTTTGTGTATGTGTGTGTGTGTATGTATGTGTGTGTGTGCCGTTGCTCAATTTTTTAATGAGCCTCATATAATAGCTCGAGCAGATTGACGAATTGGCCAGGAATACCCGTATGGAATTGTCCTATGGAATACCCCATGGCCAGTATGTGTCCGTTGATGTGAAGGTGGGTGCCATCCGGGTTCCTTCCCCTGATATCTCACATGGCATGTAAGTGTTAGGCACTGTGAGGAGAGGAAGGGACGCACGTCGTCCTGTTACACGGGTCCCCTCCCCTGATGTCTCACATTGCACATAAGTGTCATTAAGTGTGACGGGAGGAAGGGACGCACGCCGAGGTGTTACACGGGTTTCTGTCCCTGAAATTTCACATGGCACATATGTGCTAGGCAGTGTGGCGAGAGGAAGGGACGTACGCCGCAGTGTGACGGGATGAGGAGACACATCTGTGACGTTGACGTACGTACCAAAACTTTGGTCAGCAGGCAGGGACACAAAAGCTGCCCTCAGCTGTCTACGGGCTCTTACGGGCTCGACCTCTAGAGGCTTTCTATAGATGTTGCTTTGCTGGGCTCTAGCCTGTTCATTTGACCCATATGAGGCCAGGAATCTTAGGTGTCTACTGGAGGTTGTGTTGCCATCTGGGCAAGCCAGTAGATTCTGTCTCCTGTTTGTGACAACATGATGACGTGAAAAAGCTGCATCATCAGCATAGTAAGGCACGTTTCCGCTCTCCTCCTCATCTGGTATCTCACTGTAAGTGTGTGATGAGGCAGGCAGAGGGCGCTGTGCAGCGGCTAGTCGATCATGGATCGTGGGTAACGACCTACATAATGCAGCACTGCCTTGGTTGTCCTCTCGAATGCACCTTACTACAGGGAGAGAAACTGACCGTACCATGCCGGCATCTGGAATCTCCCAGTATGTATGCGGGAGACCAGGTAAAGGCCTCTGAGCAGCCGCTATGCCATCTGGGATCTCACAGTAAATAGTTTCGATGGAATGAAGGACAGCGGGCAGTGACCTACAGGAGGCTACGTCATTCGACGTCGTCTTCCTTGAAAAGTCAGGGAGGGAAGCCGACCTCAGCAACCCGGGCAAGGCAACGCCAGGTGGGATCGTCCAAAAGTGTTCATCGTCGCTGTCTCTTTTATCTTCTCAGCAGCCGTAAGGTTGCCCAGAGGGTCTGTACAGTGATTTTCAAGACCTTGTCTGAAAACTGCCATAACTAAGCCATAGATTGTAAAAAACGGTTCAAACTCGGCAGAGATGTAAAACAGAGCATTATGGTTGTAAAAATGATAATTTTATGATGGTAATTGTCATACATTTTTATAATTTCATATATAATATAATGTATATTTTTTTCACAAAAAAGGCAAATCGAGGACCCATTCCCAGCATTAGAAACGTATGATTTTTTGAGGGTACATACTTTGAACTACTCCCGTTTGGGAACTGTTTAGCAACATTAAAAATATTATTCCTGTTTTAGTAAAAATGTTTTTTTTTCTTTTCCAGTAACATAGTTTTGGGGTGTCCCTGTCTTTCTTGCCTTATAGCATAAGACAGCTAATGATAAGTAAAATGTGCAACACAGCTTTGTGTAGTACAGGTCATTACAAATCATTCTACTTCAAATCTAATCTTTCTTAGAGATTGCTAGGGGTCCTCAGAACGTTTTAAAGTTTAGATTACAAATATTTCCCTTCAAGAGAAAATCTTGCTGTCAATCAAGCCAAGTGGCTAATGAATAATGTCCTTCGCACCTCTGTGAGATGTAATTATCTGTAATTTGCACTTGCCACAAAACAATAGGTCTAATGACTACAAGTCTTTTGTTTAGTAGTCTTTTGTTATGCAGTGTGTGTCTAAGTTGTTTATACTACAAGGTCAGCTTTAGCTTTCTTGTTTTCAGTGAGATCAAGATCTTGACTAAAAGGTTTTTACTGATAAACACACACACACAAAATGATCATAATTCAATGGAAGGTTTATACAGGTCCATATTTGAATGAATTTTCAAAGACAAGCATTTAAAAAAATGCATTGGAACTAACATTTTCCAAGGAGATTATACCTCCTTGCTACCTCTAAACAAAGAACCCAAGCCGGTGCACACTGCAGACTAGTACATTATGTAAAAACATAAGCACCAATGGCTCTGGTTGTTAGACTTTGACTTTAAAGACATTGAGTAAAACTTGTGTAACAGTGGGGCTCAAGCGCTGCCAAACTGACCACGCCAACAGCTCTGAGCTTTTGGTGTTGTGGTTTGCACGTTGGATTTATAATCTGCGGCCCGGGTTCTATTCCGGGTGTCGGCATGTTGTTTCTTTCTGTTCCTACTCTCCCCTGTAATTTCTACATTAGTTCCCATGCCGACCCTGTATACGTAACAGGCTACATGCGTCACACAGTGAGTAACAGGCTAGCGGATATGCCACACTGTGAGGTTTGAGTATAAGTTTACACAAGGATATCGATCTCGGAGATTCGAGGACGAATCTTGAAAAGAAAAGGGGGAGTAATGCCTCTGCTAGGCTCCGCGGATCGGTGGTTTAATTGTAGAAATCGGACAAATAGAGTCTATACTATAGTACGCTTGGGAAGTTAGCCGCCAGAAGAATACGATTCCTCACCGACGGAAACGTATTCTTCCGGCCCCTAGCGTACTATACTCTATAGACTCTATTTCTCCAATTTCTCCAATTAGACCACCGACCCGTGGAGCCTGGTAGAGGCTAGGGGAGTAGTGTAACAGTGGGGTTCAAGCGCTGCCAAACTGACTATGCAAACAGCAGAACTTTTGGTGTTGTGGTTTTCATGTTGGATTTGTAATCTGTCGCCCCGGGTTCCATTCCGGCTGGTGTCGGCATGTTGTTTCTTTCTGTTCCGTATTCCTTTCTAATTTCTGCACTTGTTTGAGATAAAATCCTATTAAACTCATCAAAGAATTTTGGATCGTCAATGGTTCAGCCAAAACGAAAGAAAACACAAAATCGTAAAAGTCAGAGAGGGTGGTGGGGGAGAAATAATCACAGTCTTGTGTTGTATACACAAGTGGCAAACGTTTTACAGGGAACTCTCTTTGTTATATGAATGTGCATTACATGTAGTACTTCAAATGCAAGCTGTTTACATGCAGGTAATCCAACTCACTTTAGTAAAAGATTTTGGCTCAGTAACTGATGTCTTAAATATCACATAGTACATATTTTTCCCTCACCCTACAGCCCTACACGTCTTGATACTCCTAAAGAATTTCTAGGGAAAGTAACTTTTAAAGTCCCTTGAATACAATACCTATCATCTAGTTTTACTGTCGGCAAATGGCAGGGTGCACCAATTATCTCACCAGGAAGAAATTTGCGCGCCATTCAAATTCAAAACAGGGGCGGG
This sequence comes from Branchiostoma floridae, assembly GCF_000003815.2. Classification (NCBI taxonomy): domain Eukaryota; kingdom Metazoa; phylum Chordata; class Leptocardii; order Amphioxiformes; family Branchiostomatidae; genus Branchiostoma; species Branchiostoma floridae. The sequence continues at coordinate 3,944,244 of NC_049993.1, read as the reverse complement.
ACAGAGAGCGGGGGAAGGTCGGGCAATTATCAGCCAAACTCCTGCATATTAACAAAGGCCTAGGCTGCACTGGGTTCATTTCAATATTACAGTAGCTTATTATCATATTTAAATGATATCTTTGCTGGGGGTAACTCTGGGCAACCTTACGGCAGTGGAGTTTACCGCTAATGCCTGCTGAGCACAACTTCCACACCAACACTACAAGAGACAGCACGACCAGACTAACCACTGCCGAGACAACAACTGGGATAAGAAGATGATCTGTTGCCTGAGGCATCTCTGGTTTGGGTTTGGTACTCACCTGCAGTGTAGAGTTGTCTCCCTGTTCTGAAGATGTGTGGTCTTGTTCTGTGTACTCAGAGTAGTTTGTCAAGCTGTTGGTCTGGTAAGTGTTTGTTTTGTAAGTGGTTGGTGTTGTGTGTGTCTGGTATTGGACTGGGGGAACGGTGAAGACCAACTCTTTGTGTTCATCCTTAGTGAGCAGAATGCAGGTGATGTTCTTTGCATCATCATGTTTGGCGTTTGTATGGTTGATCTGCTTTTGGTTGCATCCAGACTCTGTGGTTGTGCGTGTGTTTGAGTCTTGTGTCTGAACAAATGACATGGCAACACCTTCAAAAGTTGTATTCCCCGTGGCCATGGAAACCAACTTGCAGATTGGGCTTCCCGCAAGGCCCACTGGTACAGTAATACCCCTAATGCATTCCCAAACCTTTCTGCACTGCTCAAGAATGTTGGGGACCAGTCTGTTTGTCAGAGAGCCGACAGTAGCCAAGATAGCTGCAGGGGCCTTGATGGAGACCGTCTTTAGAGGACGATCCAAAGCTCCACATGATACGCCAGGGTTAATACCACCCAAGTCGATGTCACGAGGCATGTTGCTCGATGATTTATACATCCACCCAAATGACAGTTCATGAGCATTGTGCCTGGTACAGAAGAGGAACTTGGGCACCTCAACAACCAATGTTGACCCTCCCCTAAAACTGACAAACCTATGCAGGCTCCACATCATTCCATGTGGCTTTCCATCATTGACAGATGTTAACATGCCACTGCTTACATGGAGCCTTGACATAAAAGACTGTCCAATCAGCACTTCTCCATCCAGACATGACAGATTATTACCCCTCAGGTCTAACCAGGTCAGCACTAGATGATCGAAAGACCCTGAAATAATCTTACTGATTTCATTAAATCCCAGCTTTATGGTTGTAGTACGTTTGAGCCCAAATAGCCAGGCAGGGTCTACAACCTGTAACTGGTTCTTCTCTAGATCTAGATAGTACAGGCGAGCTAGGTGCGCAAAGCTCCCTGGTTCTATCTGCTTGATCTGGTTGTTGGACAAAATCAGCCTCAAGAGCCTCTTCAAGCCAGTGAACCAGGCCTGTTTGACATGTGTCAACCTGTTCGATTGTAGTGACAATTTTTGGAGTCTTGAAAACCCAGTGAATGTGTTGTTCTCAACATCAGTGATCTTAGCATCTATCAAGGCCAAGGTGTTAATCACAGAATTGTGAAGCGGTGTCAGGGTTTCTGTCGACAGGACATAGAATAGGTATCCTCTTATTGCAACATGCTTGGCCCCAGCAAGCAAAGTAAAAGGACTTCCAGAGGCAACCCCCTCTGTGTCTGGGACCTCACAAACGACACATGCATGTGTGTCAGAACGAACGAACGGAATTTCCGGCTTTTTTGTGACACATTTTTGCCAATCTGCTCTCTTACATTGGGGTAAATCCGGGCTACTAGAAGATGCACAGGTAACTACAAAGAGAAGCAATATCAATATGGCTGTGTTCTCCTTGCCACCACCTCTCACGAACATTTGGTCTGTTTACATGTAAACCATTTGTTATGACTTACCTGCAGGTTGTAGAGTTGGTCAACAGCTCTAGAAGCATTTCCGAGATGTCATCAGCTAAATGTTTTTGCTCCTCATTGATAAATGCAATCTAATTATGAATACGTTTTTCCTGTTTATTTTTTCTTTTGAAAAATAAGCGATATTTGGTCCTTCGCTGCAGAGGGCTTGAGAAATACCATAGGAGTGAAGAATTTAAATGATTAAATTACTCTACCGTCTTTGCGGAGGCCTTTTATCACGGCATGGATACTCCTATCATAGCTGTGTGTTTTGCTGCATGTCCTTCCTTGATACAAGAAGACTACTGTTTGTCCTACCTTTCCAGGTGTATGGCAGCGACAACGCAAAAACTCGTTGTCTAGGATGAACTACCGTCCTTCCATGAGAACAGGTACCTGCGTATCTGAGACCAAAATGATGCGAGGCCAGTGGATTGCTCAAAAGCTGATGAATGATTATGTTTCTCTGCTTTACCTGCGTCACTCCTATAAATGGGGTACCTGAATATGTATAGTCTGTTAATTTTCAAACTACAGCTGTCAACGTCGTGTAATTATATTCTTTGAAATTTGTCTGGGGAAAATTTGATGATCAAATGATGAAAAGTTTGAAAGTCGTTTCAGTTGCTACCCACACATAGACGGATATTACTTCAATTCAATTGGTTATTTTATTAACATTTATCGCACACTGTTTTTCCTAGTAATAAATTGGGTACCATTATCAACGTCTTGTAAAGTACCTACGCCAAGAAGGTTATATTTTGGGTAGTGTTTGTGTGTAAAACTATGTTTGTTTGTGTGACCAACATAACTGGAGGACGCCTAAATGTCAATCTCAAACACACACACACACACACACACTCACTCACTCACTCACTCAATCACTCTCGCTCAGTTTCTCACTCGATCACTCACTCACGCACTCACTAACACTCTCACTCACTCACTATCGCTCAATTTCTTACTCGATCACTCACTCACACTATCACTCACTCACTATCGCTCAATTTCCTACTCGATCACTCACTCACTCACACTCTCACTCACTCACTATCGCTCAATTCCCTCTCGATCACTCACTCATGACACGCACTCATTCACACTCTCACTCACTCACTCACTATCGCTCAATTTCTTACTCGATCACTCACTGACAATCGCACTCACTCACTATCGCTCAATTTCTTACTCGATCACGCACTCACTCAATCACACTCACTTACTATTGCTCAATTTCTTACTCGCTCACACACTCACTCACTCACTCACTCACACTCACTCACTCACTTAAAACCATCATCGCACATGCATTGTTTCATCTATTATAGAGCTCAGGTATAAACAAAGAAGGCCACAAGATTTGGTACAGTATGTGGTCTCTTTTTAATGATGAAACCGAACAATTCGGTATAATGATACATTAATAGAGGTGAGTAGTATACTTGCTCTACATCCTTGTGGTGAGTCAAGTCTGTAGTAAACTTCGTCTTGGCCATTTTTACTGTAGGATACATACTAGATACGAAGGAAAATACACAATAGTGTCGTTCTCAAGTATTACAATCATATAATCAGATCCAAATTACATAATGTACGATAATGTGCTATACATTTATAAATAGAAACGTCTGATAACGATAATATAAGATATAATACTGCTGAAATAGTGGTCATGATGTAAAATTTTGTTAAATGCTAAAAAAAATATAATGATAAATTAATGGTACATGAGTGAATCACACAACCAGAAATATTGAACACATATGCTTCAAAGTACAACATAAATGAAAAAAAAGGATAAAACAACCTTTTATAATCACATGCGCAAAACAACAAGCTATTTTTAGAACTAAGTCATAAACAGAACATTTCACAAGGAAAGTGACCATGTCAATACTATAAGAAATGTACTTTGAGGGACTCAACTACCATCCAAATTGCAAAAGTGTTCTGAAGTATATTCATTATTCAACAACTACACGTATCTGTATCTGTATCTGTATCTGTATCTATATAGCCGGTATAACCGCCATTCGGCGTAACACACCAGCTTCGCAGGCACGCGGCGCGGCAGCAGCTGGTTATATTACACTGAACGATCCGTCACACCTAACTTTTGCACATCTAACTGCAAGCGTTCTTTAAAACTATCCAGAGAAGATGCCCCTACTGTACTTGGTGATAACAAATTCCAACAGGCATTCCAACGTAACAGGCACCAGTTCAATGGAGGCTTGAATTTTGGACTTGTAGCGCGTAATTTTTATCAGTCAAACGAAAGGAGGATGGATAAACAAAATCAGCTGGGAGAAGACCATGAGCTGTAACATATCAGTGCCTCGGTATATATAACAAGTATGAATCTTTCTAGATAGACGAACGGTAAATACCATCCCTTGTAGATGTGCGTCCGTATTTTTCTGTTGGATTCTCCTTGTAGATTTGACCACAGATCATAACATATCAACAAGTGAGATCAAGTGTCCTCGAGCTAGGCGAAGACGATGTTCCGGGATCCAGCTCGCGTCTTTAATGATGAAGACGAAAGTTAAGTCTCTTTGCAGATAGCGGTACCAAAAAGTGTAACATGACGAGTCACACATGACTGGTTTTAGAGATGCAGATGCCTGATCTAAGATGCCGCATTTAGTATCGGACCATAATCGAATGATATATTTGTTACTTATGTCGGACGCATTTTTTGTACATTTTTGTAGGACATGATGTAATAGTACATCATACGGGTCAGTCAGGCAGCCTAGTAATGTACAGCTAAAACAGCGTTGTGAGTTAAGAACTTGTAAATTTTCTCCACTGCAGCCCAAGGCGTACACGGCACTGTCTTCCAATTGCGTGATGAGGTCGACTTTAAGGTGTGATTGTCCTCCAAACTGGTCCCCACTGGAATTTCAAGGCGAGAATGTCATTCACAAGATCTTCGCTCGCAACTTGAATACATGGTTTAAATCCGTAATTGTTGTGAGTTCTGGGTTTGACGAAAGTTGAGATGTAGATTTGATGTGAGCACAAGTTCCTTTGATGTGTCCTCAACATGGAGATTATTTATTCTTTGCTCCGATATTTTGAGGCCTGACAGTCACAGCTCATTGGGTTAACGTTAAAAATTCTAGATTTAGAGATTTCATAAAGTTGGCTCAACGGACATGTGCACAATATTTCATGTAAATTTATTCCCCCATTGAACTGATTCCTACGTATACTGTCTCGTGATACTTATTCTGTACATTTATATATGCTTGCTGGCTGCAAGTAGTGGAATTCAATGAGGCTGTGCGAACACGCTAAAAAGTGCAAACACTTTTTCTCAGCTTTCGGTTGCACAGTTGTTTCTCTTGAATGTAAAGCCATATTAGCCTAATAATCCCAAAAAGAGGCTAAAGCAATACAACAATATTGTTAGAATTTCTATGGTTAAAATTAACTCAACGGATACAATATCATTTAAGCTTATTTTTCATTGGACTTTCTACTGCCGTCACGTGACACTCTCTAATTCCTCTTGGAACAAAGCCAGAACGTATATCTCATTTGTGTGAAAATTTTTTGTAGCTCTTCGTTTCTTTTGAATGTATTGGCCTCGTTAGTTTAATAATACCGACAGGAGGTCAAAAATAACATAATATTGTCACAAAATTCTAGATTTGAAGACCTTTTCATCAAATCGTTTCGGAAGGTTATTCCTCGATTGGACTTCCTGTCGCTGTCACGTGCCACCATATTACTTTCACATATCAATATTGCATATTTACATCTCTATGCTTCCAACAATGAGTATGATTAGTCTGTGTGCGTCAACGAACATTTCACCCAACGCTAGCAACTAAACCATTCATATTCTGCTGTTTTGTTAGCTTTCGTTTGCAACGTAGCTTTCCTTAGTGAACAAACCCTATTGACATTAAATATATCCCAGAAGAGGATATAACATTAGGACTCAAACTGCTTTAATCCATACTTCCTTTGGCCTGACATACAGGTAGAAATTATTGGATCAGCCACCGACGATCCCATTAAGAATAACACGTTCAACCACGTTATACTTTTTAAAAATATCTCAGATTTTACACCTGGACACTGGTGTCTCTTTTGTAGGAAGCTAGCAGAAATAATATCATGAACTTGACGGGGACATGTGAATTGTCCTCTTCCCAGCTCAAGGACCCAGCTACTAACTAGAAAGGCCGACATTTGCTTGAGAGCAAATACAGCATATTTCAGCCATCTCCCTCCCCATGCAACAATAGACTATTTCAAAATCACCCATTTGAAAAATCACTTTTACTAATGATGGTTTAACCCAAAAATGAATCTTACAAAATTCCCCCGTTCAAGAATGGACTCCAGTGCACCCTATGTGAATTTGCACAATAGACCAGTCCAGAAATACTCCCACTGAAACCTTGGCCTTTTGAATAAGAAACCAAATCCAAAATTGAATTTAGCAAAAAAGGTCCCAGTGCATGAAAAGGTATAATAGACCAGTCTAAAAACACTTCCACTAAAAATTGAATTTTGAATCATCACCCGTCCAAACTGAATTTGAAAAAATCCCCCTTCCGTGTGCAAAAAAATGGACTCTTCCATGTAAAGTAGAGCAGTCCAAAAATACATCCGCTAAAATAGGACTTTGACATAATCACTGAAGTCCCAAAAATGGATTTTAAAAAAAGCCAATGGATTTTTAAAAAATCCCCCCTCCATGCAAGAATGGACTTTTCCAGCACACCCATTTAAAATTGCAAATTAGACCAGTCCAAAAATAACCCTGCTGAAAGACTTTGACAAACTAGAAGTCACCAAAGTCCAAAATATGAATTAAAAAAAATCCCCCCTCCGTGCGAGAATAGACTCTTCCAGCACACCTTCTGTAAAACTGCAAAATAGACCTGTCCAAAAATACACCCACTGAAAGACTTCACCAGTCCGAGGATGAATTTAAAAAAAAAATGAACCCCTCCATGTAAGAATGGACTCTTCCAGATAACACCGGACTCGCTGATTGACTGTCACCCCCCCCCCCCCTCTTTAGGATATAGATTCAGGCTAAGTGATTGGTTACCTATCTAATTAGATTAAATAGACATATATGCCAGAAGGTGCAATCTGCAGCTGGGGTCAATGACCTTAAGGTCATTGACCCCTGTGGCTATTGGAAAATGACAAAAAAATCCCCAAATCTATCATTTTGACGTAGTCTACGACAAAAATTATACATGTGTCATTTGAATAAATATCTAGTGCACCATTTTACCAAAATTTAGGTCATTTGGTTTTAAAACCAGAGCACAAGAGCCAAAAGTATACTTTTTGGTCATAAAATGGCCAAATAATCGCAAAATTAAGCATTTTGTTGTACTGTATGCCTCAACTGTTAATGAATCCATGCGCGCATATGTCTAGGGCACTCCTATACTACATTTCAGGTCATCCGGTTCTAAAACCAAGGTACAGGAGCCAAAAGTGTCCTTTTTTGGTCAAAAAATGACCAAAAAATCGCAAAAATAAGCATTTCGTTATACTGTACACCAAAAGTGGTATTGCATTTATATGGGGGAATTATCAAGGCACATCTGTGACAAATTTCAGCTCATTCGGTTATAATACCAGGGTACAGGGGGCCCAAATATACAGTTTTGGTCTTAAGATGACCAAAAAACCTTAATAAAATCATTTTAAAGGCAGATATGAAAAAAAATGAAAAAAACGTCTGGGGGTATTGGCCCACTCTACCCTTGTGTCAAATTTCAAGTCAATCGGTTCAGGAACAACGGAGATACCGTGTTCCGAAGATTTGACAGGAGAAAGAAAGAAACATTACGAATACAATATATTTCACCATACCTATGGTATGGCTGAAATATAAATATTGTATCAATGTTCGAACATGTTACAACAAATGATGAACCTATATTGGAATGGTTTAGAAAAGAATTATTGGACGTTAGAAATGTTTCGAACATGTATCAATACAGCAGAGAATGTTTAGAAAGTCTTAAAGATGTTAGAAATTGACCTAAACTGATATTTATCACAGATTCTAACAAAGGTTTCGAAAATGTTGGGAAAAAAGGCAATGAACACTCACTCAGTAATGTGAAATTAACTCTAAGTGTTGCTCTGGAATTGTTTTTGAGTATTTTGTTTGTCTCAAGGTAGTTGGCCTTTAAAGACGTTACCACTTTAACAGTATTCAAGTCAGTACTTTTTTGTGTGTTACGTCAGTGGTACCTGCGAATAGGTTTTAGGAAAAAAAAAACAGCTCCTAACATTTTTGGATTTCTTCTATCGTTCTTCGGCCCATAGGCCTGGTTTACACGAGACGTAGAAATGACTTGTCCTAAAAAGGTCCTACGACGTTCGACACTGCGGCGCGCCGCAGTGCGTTATCCTAGTTTTTACACAGCCAAAAATGCGCCCTAGGACACGCGCCGCGCGTCGAACGTCGTAAGACATTTTTGGGACAAGTCGCTTTTTTGTAAACCGGGTAAACCGGACCATAGGAGGGTTATATCATCACGTGAATGTTATATTCATTGAAAGATCTGACCCGCACGTGGGCTTGAGCACGTGTTGCAGATGTTACCTTTAATCTGTAGATTGAATGAGGTGCAATAAATACAAAGTTGTTTAATCAAACATAACAAGCCGCAGCAGCCTTTGATTGGTAAAATGTGCGCCATACTCGGTGATTTAATGCCTTGAAGTGACATTTCATTTTCCTTAGGATTCGTGTTAATGAAGGTCATTGATTTATTGATTGATTGACTAATTAAGCAAGTATAAATGCTGCTCAAAACAACACGGGCTCTAAGAAAAATGCAGCTAGAATCCCCTAAAAGACACACCGTGTACAAAGACAAAGACTGTAGATGTTGTGTGATGTACAGCATCTCTTGCCAATGTAAACCAAAGGTCTGTAATAAAATTACATTGATGAAACAGACCGTGCGTTGAAAAAGTTTGAAAGTATGGTGCAATTATCATCGTCGTGTAAATACATTGTTTGAAATTTGTCTGCAAAAGTTCCTAATAATATATGATGTAACGTCATTGGTTGGCATGAAAAGTTTGAAAGTCACTTCAATTACAAACTTCACATGGACGGATATTACTTCATTTCAGTTGTCGACTTCATGCTTCGTTTCAATCAAAGGACGTTTGAGTATTCATGGCACACTGTCTGTTTATAAGTGTTTCAAAATTACCAACGTCTTGTAATTAATATGTTGTGACACAAAGGTGTGATGAAGTAATGAAAATTTGACATTATTGATAGAGAGCGAAAGATTGAAAAAAAAATTTGTTTGAATAGCCCCCATACGTGTGGGCGGAAATTGTTCCATTGTGCTTTTCAGTACATGTTCAAGAGACGTCTGAAAATTAACACTACTAGCATATTCAGTACATAGTTTCGATGCAGTGTCCAGTTCATGAGGTTTTTGGTGCAATTTGTGTGTGTGTGTGTGTGTGTGTGTGTGTGTGTGTGTGTGTGTGTATAGAATAAACTTTTTATAGAATAAATTCAAGCAAATTCACAATTGGCCAGGAAGACCTTTATGGAATTGTCCTATGGAATACCCCATGGCCAGTAAGTGTTTGTTAATGGGGAGCTGAGTGTCATGTAGATTCTCTCCCCTTGTATCTCACATGGCATATAGGTGTTAGGCACTGTGAGAAGAGGGAGGGACGTGCGCCTTCCTGTTACACGTCGGGTTCTTTGCCTTTGAATATCGCATGGCCAGTAGGTATTAGGCTGTGTGGAATTGGAGGTACGCCGTGATGTTACACGGATTCCCTCCCCAGAAATCTCACATGGCATGTAGGTGTTAGGCAGTGTGACGGTAGGAAGGGAGGTACGCCGCGGTGTTACACGGGATTCCTCTCCTGAAATCTCACATGACACATAGGTGCTGGGCAGTGTAACGAGAGGAAAGGACGTACGCTGTGGTGTTACACGGGTTATTTCCCCTGAAATCTCACATGCCACATAGGTGTCAGGAAGTGTGACGGGAGGAAGGGACGTACGCCGTGATGTTACACGGATTCCCTCCCCAGAAATCTCACATGGCATGTAGGTGTTAGGCAGTGTGATGAGAGGAAGGGACGTGCGCCGTGATGTTACACGGGTTCTGTCCCCTGAAATCTCACATGGCATGTAGGTGTTAGGAAGTGTGACGGTAGGAAGGGACGCACGCCGTGATGTTACACGGGTTCTCTCCCCTGAAATCTCACATGGCACATAGGTGCTAGGCAGTGTGACGGGATGAGGGGACACGTCTGTGACGTTGACGTACGTACCAAAACATTGGTCAGCAGGCAGGGACACAAAAGCTGCCCTCAGCTGTCTACGGGCTCTTACGGGCTCGACCTCTGGAGGCTTTATATAGATGTTGCTTCGCTGGGCTCTAGTCTGTTCATTGGACCCATATGAGGCCAGGAATCTTACAGATAGCTGTCTACTGGAGGTTGTGTTGCTATCTGGGCAAGCCCGTAGATTCTGTCTCCGATTTGTGACAACATGATGACGAGAAAAATGTGCAGCATCAGCATCAGCATAGTAAGGCACGGGTCCACTCTCCTCATCATCTGGTATCTCACTGTAAGTGTGTGTTGTGACAGGCAGGGGGCGCTGTGCAGCGGCTAGGTGATCAGGGATCGTGGGCAAAGACCTACATAATGCCGCACCGCCTCTGGTGTCCTCACGAATACACCTTACTACAGGGAGAGAAGCTGACCGTACCATGCAGGCTTCAGGAAGCTCCCAGTATGCATGTGGGAGACCAGGTAAAGGCCTCTGAGCAGCCGCTATGTCATCTGGAATCTCACAGTAAGTAGGTTCGATGGAAGTCAGGACAGCGGGCAATGACCTACAAGAGGCTATGTCATCCGACGTCGTCTTCCTTGAAATGTCAGGGAAGGAAGCTGACCTCAGCAAGCCGGGCAAGGTAACGCCAGTTGGGATTGTCCAAAAGTGTGCATCGTCGCTGGCCCTCTCATCTTTAGGGCACAGACCTGCTGAGCACAACTTCCATTCCAACACTAAGAGGGACAACACGACCAGGCCGACTACTGTCAAGACAACAACTGAGATGAGAACATTATTTGTTGCTGTGGGTACCTCTGGTTCAGGTTTGGTACTCACCTGCGGTGTAGAGTTGTCTCCTGGTTCTGAAGATGTGTGGTCTTGTTCTGTGTACTCAGAGTAGTCTGTCTGACTGCTGGAGTGGTCAGTATCTGATCTGTAAGTGGTTGGTGTTGTATGCGTCTGGCATTGGGTCGAAGCAACGGCAAAGAACAGCTTCATGCGTTCGTATCTTGTGAGCAAAATGCAGGTGACGTTGTGATGGTTAGCGTCTGTATGGTTGGTCTGCTTATGGCTGCAACTATGCTCTTTCGTGCTGCTTGTGTCTGTGTCTTGTGTTCGGCCAAAAGACATGGCAACACCGCCAAAGGCCGTCTTTCCTCTGTAGAAGGAAGCCAATCCAAAGACTGAGCTACCTACCAGGTGTACTGTAATACCACCATCGTACAGCCATGCCTGCCTACACAGATCATGTATGTTAGGGACCAATTCGTCTGCCAGAGAGCCCTCAGTAGCCAACACCACCACAGGGGCCTGGATAGGGATCATACTGAGTGAACGGTCCAAAATACCACATGATTTGCCAGGTTTGACTCTTCTCACTTTGAAGTCACGATGTTCAATCTTCGAAGACGCTAACGCCCACCCAAACGAGAGTTCTCGTAGCAGACTACTTACCTTGGTGCAGAAGAGGAACTTGCGAACCTCAACAACTAATGTTGCTGACCCTTTCATCATATCAGCGAATCGATGTAAGCTCCATGTTATTCCATTTGGCTTTGCATCATGAACGGATGACAACATACCACTGCCTACATGGAACACAGACAGAGCGGACTGTCCTTGGAGCACATCAACATTCAAACATGACATGTCATTAGCAGTCAGGTCTAACCAGTTCAGTTGTATCTGTTGGAATGACTTGGGGGAAATGCTGTTGATTTCATTCAACCCCAGGTTCATGAGCATGGTTCCTTTTAGACCAAAGAGCCAGGCAGGCTCTACAACCTGTAACAGGTTGTTCTCTAGATCCAAAACATATAGGCGAGTTAGGTGTGCGAAACTCCCTGGTTCTATCTGCTTGATGTGGTTGTTTGACAAAACTAGTGTCAAGAGCCTCTCCAAGCCAGTGAACCAGGCCTGTCTGACAGTTGCGAGCATGTTAGAATCTAGCGACAATTGGTGGAGACTTGAAAACTTAGCAAATGTGTTGTTCTGCACATCAGTGATATTTCCTTTGATCAAAGCCAAGACATTAACCACAGAGTGCTCGAACTGTGTCAAGCTTTTTACCATCAAGGTATGGAATGGGTATCCTCTTACTGCAATACTATTGACCCCGACAAGGGAAGGAAGAGACCTTCTAGTGGCAAAACCATTGTTTAGGGTCTCACACATGAAACATGCGTTTGTGCCAGGCGTAACAGGGGATACGACACCCGGCTTGTCTGTGGCAGGCACACACTCTCTCCATCTAGCTTTCTTACAATGAGGAAACCGTCGGCCATTTGAACCTGCGCAGGTAGCTACCAAGACAAGCAAACACAAAAATCTTGCGTTCTTCTTCGCACCACCTCTCACATACATTCTCTCTGTCCGGAGCTAAACAATTCATTCGGGTAACTATTTGTCACTGACCTGAAGTTTGTGTACTCTGTCCACAGATGCAAGCCTTCTCGACAGGCTGTCGGGCAACTTAGTTTTGTTTTGTTCCGCATTAATAGATATATCTATTTGACCAGAATGAATATAATTTTGTATACTGTTTTTTTCCTCAAAATATATGAATTTTATAGATTAGTGGCAAACGTAAGGTTTAGTCAATAAAATTGGTGTGACAATAAGCTCTCTTTCAAAACCATACAATTTTCTGGTAGCTACATAAATCTTTGGTCTACGTGATAGAGAAACGGTGAACGCTTTACCCAATGAAATGTTTTTCAGAATCCTCTTGAACTTACCTAAGCCGAATATGATTTGTTATCGCAAAGGACCTGCCACGCATAGATGGTAGAGCTAGCAAATTGAATGTTCGCCGGTGTATTTTCGAAACGTTTTGCCGAAAGATCCATTGCTGGAGAGGGACCCTAGTGATGTTTAACAGGCTGAGCTTACATAATAATAAAGCTTTTAGAAGCGGTAATTCTCTATGTAAATTTCTGAACTTTCTGTGTAAAAATCTATTGGCATATTGTGGATAATAGCTGTACCATACCCTTCCATGAAAGAGTGAGACTACTGAAAGCAAGCAACAAGCACACCCTTCATGCCCAGGATGGAATACTGACCTACCTCTATAACAGGTGTCTTTGAACTGTGAATTGCACAAAATGTAGTTGCGTGGGGACCAGAAGGTACGAGACTAGTTCCCTGCTCCAACATTTGATGAGTGATTGTGTTTCACTTGTTTTCCTCCAACATCATTTCAATCAAGGGCTTTTTCAATATGCATGGTACAATCGAAGTGTGGTACAACAAAGTAATCAAATTTGTCTGAGGAAAATGTTTCTGAGCAAAATGAAAATTTCAAATTCATTTCAGTTACCAACTTCAGATTGACGTCAGTTATATTATTATAATTACTTCATGCGTCGTTTCAATCGAGAGTGGTATAATTACTAAAGTTTTGTAATCATGTTGATATAAATTGATCTCAGAAAGTGATGGAAACTTGATTACACACTAATGTTAGTAAAGGAAGTTTGAACTTCATTATTATAATAGTAGCCCCCTACACGTTGGTGGCAATCATATCAGTTTTGCAATTACTGTTAGGAGCCGACCGGAAATTGTTTGATTAGGTTTCTCAGTTCAGAGTTTCAATCAAGAGCAGTCTGAAACTCCATACTATGAAATATCATGGTGCCTAATAACTTTAATCTAATGTCTAGTTAATATTTTACCTTTGCCAAGTAGGTTATGTTTTTTGTGCGTGGTTGTGTGTAAGAGCATAAATGATATGTTATTGGTGGATCAGTGTGATAATAACTTAAAAGAGAGCCGGTAATGATTTTGGAAGGTCAACACTTTTTCAGGTACTGCAGCTGGATGGTTAAGATATTTCGTTTTGTAGACATGCTATGGTAGTGGTTGATCTATCGAGAGATCTTCTGAGGTCAGTAGAAGTAAAGTAGTGTGAGGAGTCCCCTTGCCTCGTGTCTCCTTGTCCTCACACTACTAAGTAGGTAGTGTGAGGAGGGGGGGGGATGCACACCGTAGTGTGTTATCTGTTCCCTGCCCTGGAATCCCCCATGGCTGGAAGGTGTTAGGTGGTGTGACAAGAGGGAGGGACACGCGCCGTGGTGTGTCATGTGTTCCCTCACCTGGTACCTCCCACGGCCAGTAGGTGTTAGGTGGTGTAACAGGAGGGAGGGACACGCGCTGTGGTGTGTTACAAGTTCTCTCCTTTGGTATCCCACAAGGCCAGTAAGTGTTAGGTGGTGTGACAAGAGGGAGGGACACGTGCCATGTTGTGTCATGTGTTCCCTCACCTGGTACCTCCCACGGCCAGTAGGTGTTAGGTGGTGTGACAAGAGGGAGGGACACGCGCCGTGGTGTGTTAGGTAGTGTGACATGGAGGAGAGAATCACGCCGTAGTGTGTTATGTGTTCCCTCCCCTGATATCTCCCATGGCCAGTAGGTGTTAGGTAGTGTGACAAGAGGGAGGGACGCACGCCGTGGTGTGGCACGGGTCCTATCTTCTGAGATTCCACAAGGACATTGGGTATCAGACAATATGGGGAAGGTGACATTTTGACCTCTGGACAGGAAAGTATCTGTGACGTTGACGCAGGTTCTCAAACCCTGATCAGCAGACTGAGATACCCAAGCTCTCCTCAGATTTCTACGGGATCTTATAGCTTGGACATCAGGGGCCATTTTGTAGAAGCTGTTTGGCTGGGCTTTGGTTTGCTCAGCCAATCCATATGGGGCAATGGATCTTCCAGATCGGTGTTATCCCTGAAGGCCCGTCGAGTCTGGTACGTGTTTGTGACGACATGGTGAGAAAAACCAACATCAGCATAGAAAGTCAAGGGTCCACTCTCCTCATCATCCGGGATCTCACTGTAGGTGTGTCTCAGGGCAGGCAGAGGGCGCTGTGGCGGCGTCATGATCTGGGGTCTCCCAGGGTGTGCACGGGAGAGACGGGGCAGGGGGCGCTGTGCAGCAGCTAGGTGATCTGGGATCTCACTGTAGGTGGGTTTGATCGATAGAGTAACAGCCGGCAATGACCTACAGGATACCGCATCGTCTGGGTCGCCCCTTCGTGTGCATGGTACTGCAGAGAGAGAAGAAGGCCGTTCCACCCTAGAGATGGCGTCATCTGGAATCTCCCAGTATGTATGTGGGAGACAAGGCAGAGGCCTCTGAGCAGCTGCTATGTTATCTGGGATCTCCCAGTATGTGTGAGGAAGACTTGGCAAAGGCCAATGAGCAGCTGTTAAGTCATCTGGGATCTCGCTGTAAGTAGGTTCGATGGAATGCAAGACAGCGGGCAATGACCTACAGGAGGCTACGTCATCCGACGCCATCTTGCGTGAACATGTAGGGAGGGAAGCCGACCTCACCAAGCCGGTGGAGGTAACCTCAGATGGGATTGTCCAAAAATGTGCGTCGTCGCTGACCGTCTTATCCTTAGCGTTTATCCTTATTAAGAGCAACTTCCATGCCAACGCTACGGCCATTACCACTAGACAAACCTCCACCAACACAAAAGCAGTGTTGAGAACATAATCTGTTGCTGTACGTACCTCTGATTTAGATCTGATAACGTTATTCACCTGCAGTGTAGAGTTATCTTTCGGTCTCAAAAATGTGACACCGTTTTCTGCTTGAATGCTTGACTGGTATGTGTCTGTTCTGTAAGTGGTTGGTGTTGTGAGTGTCTGGCATTGGACCGGAGCAATGGTAAAGAACAATTCCGTATGTTCATCTTTTGTGAGCAGAATGCAGGTGATGTTCTCTGTATCGTTATGCGTGTTGTTTGTATAGTTGGTGTGCTTTTGGCTGCATCCAGACTCCGTGGTGATTAGTGTGCTCGCGTCTTGTGTCTGAGCAAATGACATGGCCACACCCTCAAAATCTGTGTTCCCTGTGTCTGTCTTCGTGGAAATAAGTCGGAAGATATTTCTATCATCCCGACCCACTGTTATAGCAATACCCCCTTTGTATTCCCAAACCTGCCTGCACTGTTCAAGCGTATTGGGGGCAAGTTTGCCTGTCAGAGAGTCGTCAGTAGCCAGGACAACTGCAGGGCCCTGGATGGAGATCGTGCTTTGAGAACGATCAAAAGCACCGCATGATATTCCAGGGTCAACAAGTCCCAAATCGACGTTACCGGGCATATTGCTTGATGAATTGAACAACCACCCAAACGATAGTTCATACGCATTGTGCCTGGCACAGAAGGAGAATCTGGGTACCTCAACAATCAATGTTGATGACCCACTCATTGCATTGACCAACCGATGTAAGCTCCACGTCAATTCGTGTGGCTTTGCATCATGGACAGATGACAACATGCCACTGCTGACTTTAAGCATTGTCATCGAATAATGTCTCCGAAACACATCAGCATCCAACCATGACAGATCATTACCAAATAGGTCTAACCAGGTCAGCTTTAGGTGTTGGAATGACCCCGGGGAAATGCTGTTGATCTTATTCAACCCAAGATACATGTATTTTGTACTGATCAGTCCAAAGAGCCATGCAGGGTCTACAGCCTGTAACAGGTTGTTTTCAAGGTCCAAATGGAGTAGGTGAGTTAGGTGCGCGAAGCTCCCTGGATCTATCTGCTTGATTTTGTTGTTGGATAGAATCAGCATACGGAGCCCCTCTATGCCGGTGAACCAGGCCTGCTTGACATTTGTCAACCTGTTAGAATCAAGGGACAGTCTGTCGAGGGAAAACACTGCAAATGTATCATTCTCCACATCAGTAATGTCTGCATCTATCAAAGCCAAAGTGTAAACAGAATGGTCGATCTCTGTCAGGTTGTTTGCTGAAAGGACATTGAATGGATATCCTCTTATCGCAACGAGTTCGGCCTTAGCAAGGAAATGAAACGGACTTCCGGAGGCAACGCCCTTGTTTGGGGCCTGACACATGACACATACATGTGTGCCAGACGTTTCAACGTACGGAATTCCCGGCTTGTCTGTGACAGGCACACATTTGAGCCATCTATCCGTCTTACACCGAGGAATATGCTGGCCGTAGCCATCTAAGGCCGTGCATGCAACCACCAAGAAAAGCAATAGCATTACGGCAGCGTTCTCCTTCACACCATCTCTCACATACATTCTGTTTGTTCGTATCCGAACCTTTCATACGAGAAACTAGGGGTGGGTACCGGTACAGAAAATTCAAGAACAGGTCTGGTTCAGATCAAAAGGATCAGTTCCAGGTATCTGGACCTGATTAAGTATGTGAAAACGTGTTACTGGGCGATACCCAAAGCAATGGTCCATTTCGCTACAAAGAGGTACATGTATGGTTTGTGGAGTATTTGACTCCCACTAACGTTCTAAAATCCTGCAAAACTAACTGCCTTTGTACTATTGACTGTAAAACTTTGTAGAGATGACTATGGACTCTACTCTGATTCGGTCTTGTTATCTTATTCGACCGGTAAGCCCAAAACGTGTGAATGCCTGATCATATAATCTGTTTATTTCTAATAGGTCAAACATCCGGTCCACCAAATTTTTTTCAGGTCCGGCTTTGCGGACCGGTCCAATAGTAAAAAAAAGAAGAAACTATTTGCCACTTACCTGCATTTTGTTTATTCGGTCCGTAGATTCTTAAGCATCAGTGACGAGGTGTCAGTCAGCTGAATACATCGCTCCTTACGCACCTCCGAGTTAACGGTGACTGTAGGTACGGAGCAAGCTTTACACCACTGCCTGTTGGCGGCATCTTTATGGACTTCTTTTACCAGACTTTTTCCAGACTTGTGATTTTTTAATGACATGTTTATATGAATCTAGAGCACTGAAAATAATTTACAGTGGTGATTCTTGCAGATATGTTCTGCAAAACAATGCATCCTGATATTCAGACTATTCTTGTTAGATAGCCAGCGGCAACTTTCCACCGTAAGGGAGGGTATCGGGTTACTGGTTCTCCCTTGCACGGTCTGTGAGGAAACGAAGGTACAACGCAAAATGTAAGATCTTAAAAATAACCACATAACCTTAAAGTCAATGATACAAACAGACATCGGACTTTCAGGGACTAGTTTAGTGTCTGTCATGAATGACAGATCATACTGGGAAAATTGTTTTTTTGGACTGTACTTCACCGGTGTAACCGGTTGCGCTATGATGATGATGAGATGAAAACATAAAGCATATATGTACCCAAGATTGAATGAAAGAAGCAGTAGCTAGGTATACCTCAAGTCTTGTCGTCTTAAAGCTTGCAGCCTGCTTTTTTCTGTGTGCCGTCTTAGAAGTGCTTTATTTTATAAGTTACAAGAACTGGTGTAATATGGAAGAGTATATAGTCTTGACATAAAAATGCATTTTAGGGGTCGTTAATGTAACATAGCCTGAGGCAGAATGTTTTCCTATAATTGTGGCTAAGTCGTCGCAGTAAGCTGAAAGTCTGGAGATAGACGAATTGTGCAATGCTCAGACTCACACGCACAGTCAAATTATCGCCTGACTAAGGGCTTTGTCCAACAAGTACTTTATCTTCAGCCATTGTTTCCTGACAGGTGAAGTCTTCCGTACCAATATAATGCTGATAAATACTGTGGGGTGCAATGTAGAATGTATTGGATTCATCTGTAAATTTACGATAGACATTATTGCTACGTTGTTCGTTAATTTTGTACTTATTAATGATAAAGATGCTTAAGTAAGAAATCAGCTGCTAAAGCATTGACAAAGGTCGGTGTAGGTAATGACCAGGTATGTCATGAACGCTAAAGAATTTGACCCCTGACACCTACCCATGAGTACCCATACCCATAGGAGAAGATAGGGAGGCAACTAATTTGTAACTACCAGTAATTTTATTGAAAAGTTAGGTGATAAGCTTTGCGTTGCGCCAAAAACTAGGCGAGCTCTTTCATTTGAGAATAGCCAGTGGTCCATATTTATCAGTCTATGTTTCGGGGGGGGGGGCAAAGATATTCATATGAGTGACAGGTGAGGTAACTGCTCCGGGGCACATCTATTTTGGAGGTATGAAGACCTATTTGCTAATTTGCCAGAGAACTGGTTGTTAGCGATAGGGGTGTAGGGGGCTCTGGATAGAGGGGTTGTCACCTGTCACCTGGCGACTGTCTGCTGCGCCCGAACAACCATCTGTAGGGTGGACACGAACCTTGTCCCTCATCCATCCCCTAAACTCTCACGTGCTGGCTCCAAGCGCCACACCCCGGTACACCGCTTCAGCAGGCGGGCCAAACCACGTTGAGGGGACCCAGCTATGGGTTAAATAGCTGCATCTCTACTCATCCCCAGTCGTCCTGACTACGTCTTGCCATTGGATCTGGATGAGCCGAGACGAGAGGGTGAGGCTGGCTTATATTGTGCGCGCCCCTTTCTCACCTAAATCAACACCAGCAGCGCAAGTCTTGACTTCAAAAGTCCTGTGGCGATGGGGGAGCAGTGAACCAGCAGGTGCGGATTACACCCAAGCTGCAACTGCAAGCCTGCACACAGGCGACTTGGGTCATTGGTCGTCTTCCCACTAACGTGAGGCAGAAGTGGAACCCGGCAGCAACCCAAGTGACCGAGCAGCCCTCTTTAGGATAGCTCTGCTCGCCTCCGTAGCATGAGGACGGGACTAGAAAAGGTGTCCCAAACATAGCCTGCCTCAACCCCACCCGGCCAGCAGACCGTGGCTGGAGGGAATCCCACCACGCGGTCGACACAGAAAGGCAAAGAAACTGAAAGAAACTACACTAACTTTAGGCACGTGGAACGTGCGAACACTACTTGACAATACAAGAGCAGATAGACCCAGTCGACGGACAGCACTTGTGGCCAGGGAACTTGCCCGCTACAACATCGACATCGCTGCTCTCAGTGAAACGCGCCTACCCGGCGAGGGACAGCTTTCCGAGCTAGGAGGTGGCTACACGTTCTACTGGAGTGGCCGCAGTGAGAAGGAACGTAGGGAGGCAGGAGTCGGATTTGCAATAAAAACTGACCTTGTCTCTAAACTTGCTAGTCTACCCAGGGGCATCAACGACCGCCTGATGACTCTCAAACTTCCCCTCGGACAAAACAAGAATGTAACAATAATAAGCGTGTATGCACCCACAATGACCAACCCACAGGAGACCAAAGACAAGTTCTATGAGGAGCTTGACCACCTCATCTCATCCATACCAATAGCAGAGAAAGTCATCATTCTTGGCGACCTAAATGCTAGAGTTGGAACAGACCATCAAACATGGAATGGTATTCTTGGGCACCACGGCGTGGGAAAATGCAACAGTAATGGAGTGCTCCTCTTGAAGATGCACGGCCTTCTCATCACTAATACCTTCTACCGTCTGCCTATGCGTAAAAGGACGTCTTGGATGCATCCTCGCTCAAAACATTGGCACTTGATCGATTACGTGATCACTAGAAAAAGGGACCGACAGGACATTAAGGTCACAAAAGCAATGTGCGGAGCAGAATGCTGGACCGATCACCGGCTCATAGTGGCAAAGGTCAAACTACGGATCCAACCCTAAAGACGACCCCAAGGAAAAAAGACATGCAAGAGATTCAACACTACAAAACTCAAGCAGGAAGAGATCAGAGCCAGCCTTGTCAGAGACTTGAGCAGTAAACTGACAGAGCTTCACATTAGAGATGCTTCTGTGGACGACGACTGGTCCTCCCTAAAGAAGATAATCCACACGACAGCCCTGGAGCACCTAGGCCCAACAAAACGAAAGAACCAAGACTGGTTTGATGAAAATGACCCACAGATCTCATCTCTCCTGGCTGAAAAGTACCGCCTTCACAAACTTTCTGTGAATGACCCAGCATCTACTGCCAAAAAAACCAGCCTTTGCCAACATGCGGAGGGAAACCCAACGTCAACTCAGGAAGATGCAAAATGACTGTCTCAGCAAAAAGGCAGATGAAATTCAAGCCTTTGCAGACAATAAAGACTCTAAGCGCTTCTACGACGCAGTCAGAGCCCTCTACGGACCCCAGCGTTCCAGCTCTTCCCCTCTCCTTGGTGCTGATGGGACAACACTCATCACAGATCGAGCCAAGATCCTGGAGCGTTGGGCAGAATACTTTGAAGCTGTCCTGAACCGTCCGTCCACCATCTACAATGAAGCCATCGAGTGCCTGCCACAGATCCCAGCGAACCTCGACCTGAATGCAACACCTTCCGTTAGTGAGACCTAGAAGGCCATCAGCCAGATGACCAGCGGAAAAGCACCTGGCTCTGACGGCATACCAGCTGAGCTATACAAGTCTGGAGGCCAAGTGCTAACTAAAAAACTAACGGACATCTTCCAGTCAATGTGGGAGAAATGTGCCATTCCCCAAGACTTCAAAGACGCCTCCATCATACACCTCTACAAGAGAAAAGGGGAACGTCAGTCGTGCGATAATCACCGTGGCATCTCACTTCTGTCTATAGCCGGGAAGATTCTTGCAAGAATTCTTCTTAACCGACTCACCAAGCACCTTGAACAAGGACATCTCCCCGAAAGCCAGTGTGGTTTCCGTGCCGGTAGAGGCACAGTGGACATGGTCTTCGCAGCAAGACAGTTACAGGAGAAATGTCAAGAACAACACAGAGACCTCTATGTCACGTTTCTCGACCTAACAAAGGCGCTTGATACGGTCAGCAGAGACGGGCTCTGGAGAATCATGGCCAAGTTAGGATGTCCAGAACATTTCACCTCCATGGTACGTCAGTTCCATGAAGGCATGACTGCCCATGTTCAGGACAATGGAGAAATATCACCTGCTTTCCCAGTGACAAACGGAGTCAAACAAGGGTGTGTCCTGGCGCCCACACTCTTCAGCATCATCTTCACAGCAATGCTCACCAATGCATTCCATGACAGTGAAGAAGGTGTAAGCATCCGGTACAGGACTGATGGAAAACTGCTCAACCAACGCCGGCTCAATGCACTAACAAAAGTGAAGCAGACAGTCATCAGAGACTTCCTCTTTGCCGACGACTGTGCTCTCAATGCCACAGCTGAACAGGAGATGCAATCCTCAACTGACAGGTTTTCAAGGTCCTGTGACAATTTTGGACTAGTCATCAGTACAAAGAAGACAGAGGTCATGTTCCAGCCACGCCCTGGCAAGCCATACAAGAAGCCCTGCATCACAATACATGGCCAAGTCCTGAACACCGTTCACTTACCTGGGTAGTACCATGTCCAGTCAGGCCAACATAGATGAGGAAGTGAGTTTAAGAATTGCCAAGGCCAGCAGTGCCTTTGGGAGACTCCGACGGACCGTCTGGGAGCGTAGGGGTATTAGCCTCAGTACGAAGCTGAAGGTATACCAGGCAGCTGTCCTCACCACACTTCTCTACGCCTGTGAGACGTGGACAGTGTACAGCAGGCATGCCAGACAGCTGAACCACTTCCATACAACATGTCTGCGCAGACTGATGAGAATCCGCTGGCAGGATCGCATCCCCGACACAGACGTCCTTGCCCGTGCAGATTTGCCCAGCATACACACTCTCCTGCAGAAGGCCCAAGTAAGATGGGCAGGGCACGTCCGTCGCATGGACGACCACCGCTTACCCAAGATCCTACTGTACGGGGAACTAGCAGAGGGTAAAAGACACGTTGGACGTCCGAAGCTTCGCTACAAGTACAGTTTAAAGGCAACTCTGAAGGACTTCAGCATCCCCGTGGAAAGCTGGGAACTTGCCGTTTCCGACAGACCTCAGTGGCAGGTATTGCTGAGAAGCGCAGAACTGCTCAGCAGGCGAGAGACACGCAAGGCAAGGAAAGCAGATCCACCCACACAACTGCCACCTGGTCTTCAGTGCAACGTCTGCGGCCGGTGCTTCCGTGCAAGGATCGGACTGATAAGCCACGCCCGGACCCACAAGGGCGACTGAACTAAACTATAGCTACACCCCTGAAGTCAAGGTCCTCATCGACTCCCGATGGACGAACATCATCATCAAGGTTGTTAGCGGTAGGGCCGCTTACTTGTCCTTGAATGGAGCTGTCCTTAAATGACATTGTCTGTACTTTGAAAAATCGATACACTGAATCCAAGCCTTTCTAGTCAGCCTTCCATGTAAAACCCTGAATGTGAATCTCAGATGCCAGCGATGGAGCGCCGGTTAGGAAAATGACTTGAATGATTTCGGCGGATTTTATAACGTAAAACAGACTTTGTTCCCGTATAGCCACTTACGTGTCCTTGAACGGATCTGTCCTTACATGACATTGTCTGTAATCTAAAAATCACTGTTTAATTGAAAGTGACTGAAAAAATTCTCTTTTTTTTATTCCATTATGAATTTTTTTATTGTTTTATTCCATTCAAAATACTCATTGTGAATACCAGAGGCGATGGAGCGCCAGCTTGAGAACATGTCTTGAATGATTTTGGCGGGGTTCTAGACGTCGTTCATCGGGTAAATTTACAAACTACATGTAGACACATTTCTACGTTCTTCTAGTTCTAGATAAGTAATATTGCCAGTAAAGTTGGGGTAAGTTCGACCAAATGGAGTGCAGGTATAACCTATCATAAATCTGAGGCACATGTGTTTGTTTGTTTGTTTATTTTTATTTAACCAGGGATACATATCGCCGCTTTAGGCGTTTGTCAAAGTTCCCTGGGGGGCAACCCCGAAACATACATGCAACATAAAAGCGATATCAAGTAACATAAATGGTAACATATCGGGTACTAACAAATCAATTATACAACGTAAGCATAATATAACTCGAAATCATTATCAAAATGAAATAAATGGAAATGAATAGAGATTTGCATACCAATGTGAACAAAAAAAGAAAAGACATAATAGTTACGTTTTAGACCATGTGGTATTCTGTTTTGTATATGGTTTTGAAGGTGGAGATGGATGCTGCTGCTCTTAAGTGTGGAGGTAGCGAGTTCCACAGGGATGCGCCGGAGAACGAGAGAGACTTTTTCTTGTATTGTAGACATGTTTTAGGTAGTCGAACCCCCCCCCCCCCCTGTATACTGTGCCGGGTGTGGTGTGAGTGTGTTTCAGCAGATGTGGTGAAGAGTTGGGAAATGTGTGGAGGAGACATTCCATTGAGTGCTTTGAACATAAAGACAGCCTTATTTCTCTTGTGATGCTGCGCTACAGGGGTCCAGCCCAGTGTGTTCAGAATGGTCTCTCTTGGAGTGTGGTGGTCGCACCTTAGCACTACCCTGCCCGCCCTGTGTTGCAACTTTTGTAGTTTGTCAATGCCCCCCTTCCCTCCCTGGTCCCATATGGTGCTACAATATTGAATGTGTGGGAGGAATAGTGTAGTATAAATTGTCAATAGCGCTTGCCTGTTCAGATATGGCTTTAGGCATTTCATGATGCCGATTATCTTAGACAGCTTTTTGCTAATGTGGAGAAAGTGGTAGTTCCACAGCAGTCTATAACAACTCCTAAATACTTAAAAGTGTCCACCTGCTCCAGTTCAGTATCATCTAGAAGGAGCTGTAGTGACTGGTCAGTAGCTTTGGACTTATGTGACCCAACCAACATTGATTTGCATTTTGAAGGGTTTAAGGATAGTTTGTTGGCGACGAACCAGTGCATGAGGCGGATGCAGTCATTCTGTAGGGTCTCCTGAATTGTCTGTATGCTGCGATGGGAGAAGTACACAATGGTGTCGTCCGCGTACATAGCTAATCTACATGACTGTAAACAGTTTGACAGGTCGTTGATATATACAATAAAAAGGAGGGGTCCAAGAATGGACCCCTGAGGAACTCCACAAGTCACGCAAGATGTGTCAGATAGGACTGAGTTGACACATGTGCATTGCAGTCTACCTGTGAGGTACAATTTAAACCAACTACAAGTCTTGTCGTTGACACCGTAGGCTTTGAGTTTACACAACAGTATGTCGTGGTTTAGAGTGTCAAAGGCTTTGGATAAGTGGATAAGTAACAGAATATCACACCTGTTTTTTTTTTTTTTTTTATCAATTGAGTCTATCCAGACCTCGGCTACAGAGTGCAGTGCAGTCTCGCACGAATGGAGCTTTCTGAAGCCTGACTGACATTGAGAAAGTAGTTGGTTTTGGTTGAGGTAGCTGTATAACTGGTTATGAACCACTCGCTCTAGTAGTTTAGAAATACTAGGCAGGATGGACACTGGGCGATAGTTACCTGGCTTGGTCCTGTCATCTTTCTTGTGGATGGGCATTACTTTGGCAATCTTCCACTTTGTCGGGAATTCTCCGGTAGTCAGAGATTTGTTGAACAAGTTTGTAAGGGAGGGGGCAAGGGCTTCTGCACCTGCCTTAAGAAGTCTATTGTCAATCGTGTCAAGGCCAGTTGCCTTTTTTACATTCAGCATAGTTAACTGTTCAGTTACAGTCTGTGCTGAGATTGGAGTGAAACTAAATGTGCTGTCTGTTTCATTCACAAACTGTGTAGGTGAAAAGGGTGTGATGGTGTTCGAAAGTGTCTTACACAGATCCTGTATGACTTTCTGGAAGAAATTATTGAATGTGTTTGCTATATCTTTACTATCTGTGATACCCTGATCCTCATGCTCCAGGTAAGTAACTGTGTTCTGTGTCTTGTTGGGTAGAAGAGAACGTATGGCCTTCCAAACCCCTGCCTGCCCCCCGTCAGACCCTTGAATTACTGACTGAGCTGCATGATCTTTTTTAGCCTGCCGGCATAAGTAATTTACCCTGTTTTTCATGGCTTTGTAATCAGCCATGTCAGTTGGACTGCCAGAACGCTTAGCTGTCTTGTACATATTGTCTCTCAAGGTGATGAGGTTTCGAAGGTCGCTGGTAAGCCAAGGTGCAGGTGTACCTCTAACTTTACAGCTTTTTAAAGGGGCATGTGTGTTAGCTACACTAACTACCAGCTGTTCCCATACTTCGACCTGTTCATCTATGTTTGGGAAATTTTCTATGATGATCCATGGGATTTTGGCCAGGTCTTCACGATAACTCTCCTCGTTAAACGATTTGTACACTCTTCTACATGTGACCTTAGGTTGTTGCCTGGGACTTTTGGTTCTATGGTACGCAAAAACCATAGCATGGTCACTAACCAACCCCCCCCTCATAGGTCCCCTGGTTGTGTAATCGTGTTGTGTCGTTTGTCAGGATCACGTCTGACGTGATGGAGGTGTTTGTTGATCTAGTTGGGGTAGTTATGATATTCTCCAGCTGATACAACATACAAGAAAACCTTAACTTCTCTATTGGCCCTGAATTGTCTGGAGCTAGCCAGTTACAGTTGAGATCTCCCATAATTATAACCTCCGCGTCTTCGTCTGCAATTTTGTCCATGCACTCATCAAATTTGTTAAAGAAGGAGTGGTCATCGGTTGGCGGGCGGTACATGCTACAGAATAGGATCCTTTTACGAGATGGTGGAATGATCTCTGCCCATACGGCCTCAAGGCCTGGGACTTCCAAGTCAGGACGAGCTTTGAATGGGATTTTCTCTGAAATGTACAAGGCAACACCGCCCCCATGCCGAGACCCCCGGTCATTTCTAACAAAATTGTACGTATCTATGGAAACAACAGCATCAATAATAGAATCATCAAGCATAGTCTCAGACACAGCAAATATGTCTGTTTTGCTACTGTCCAGAAAAGCTTCTACTTGCGGTTTCTTCTTCACTAAGCTTCTAACATTCTGATGTGCAAACAAAGACCTTTATGACTCGACTCGACGAGAATCTTGAAGCCCTGGGTCCTGGGTTGGGAGACACATCGCCGGACAGGAGTATGGCCAGGCAGGAAAGTAGGTTTAAAGTTGGTCTAGTCCTATAAGTTCCAGTCTTTGATGGTGCCGGATGTGAAAGTCCGTGTAGTCCTGGGTTGATCTTCACGAAGCTGGTGCTCTGAGTTATCCAGCTACCAGTTTCAGCACTAACTTTGCTATAAGTCCTTTCCCATTGGGGTACAGATGCAGGGCGCGGGAGCACCGCTAGGGCTAACACTAACATAAACAATGCCCTGGGGATGCCGAGTACGACAGTGCCCCGGATTACAGAAGCAACTCCCTGAATTACTAACATAGTTAAAGGTAAAATCAATCGCTACACTGTAGTTTTTTTTTTTTAATTAACTTTTCCGTGTCCGCCACGGCACTTTATTTTATTTACTCAGCACTGTACAGGGAGCACAGGGACATAAACGTGTTGTGTACATCATCGAGTAGCAATTGTCTCGGGTTATCTTTCCATCGTATCCAAGAAATATAAATTGAAAACTTGGCGATAGTCAACAATGTAATGTTACTTTTGTTATGTTCCAACAGTACATTTTTAACAGATTGATTGTCTTCAGTATTATTTAATCTACCCCAAAATTTCCTTAGTCTAGTGCATTCCAAAAAACATGTGTTCATAGTTTTCCAGCTTATTACAGATATCACAAAAAGGACTGTATACATTTCCAGACGTATCTCTTATTTTCCACTTGTTTAGGAGGTATCTGCAAGGAAGTATTTTATGGAGCAATTTGAAATTAAATTCGCGGAGCTTGTTGTATCTGATATAACATGTCTGGGACTCCCAGATAGCTTTCCAATCAAGATTAGGGGTTACAGAATCCCAATATGCTTGGGCAGTAGGTCTTACAACATTTTCCATGAGACTAACAGAATACAAATATCTACTGTTAAGTGTATCAAGGGAAATCATGCTGGAATTGAACCATACACAAGTGCCATATAATGTTTCACGACCAGTACAATCGTTTTCATCAGTCCAGCTATAGCCTATAGCTCTTTTGACCTGCATAAATTCACTCATCCAGTTTCTTTTGTCACTTAGCTTTCTTAACAATATATCAGATGCTACATATTCAGAGTTTTCACATAAGTCATTTACATATATCAATCCGCTCCTAATCCAGTGTTCAAAGAACAATGTGCTGTTATTGAGCTTGTAGTTTTTATTACACCAAATTATTTCTTGTCTTTGTCTTACAAAGTCTGTTTTTCCCCCTCCAAGTTCGTGCCAGGCCAAGACTACCTGTCTATAGAAGGGTGGGAGCACTCTAAGAGAAGGAGCATCTCCTCCTTTACAAAAATTGAAGCGGAAGAGAAGAAAATCTTTTCCGAAATGATTAATAAAGTGTAATGGTATAAGATGCCAGTGGCGCTCTTTAGTGTCATCGAGTGCCGACTGCATTAGTCTTTTAACCCACACAGCCTGTAGGCTACTGCGTTTTGAATATATATCAACCATTTTTAACCCTCCTTCTTGGTAATTTGAGTACAGCACTTTTCTTTTTATTTTGTCCGGTTTGCGGTTCCATAGAAAAGAGAAACATGCTTTTTCAATACGTTTTAAGGCCCAGTCAGGTGTTGAGATCATGGACATATTATAAATTAATTGAGAGATAGCTAATGTTTTTATAATCAGTACTTTACCATAAAGGGTTAATTTGCGACTAAGCCATTTTAGAAGCATATTTTTGAAGTTATCTATTCTTTTTTCCCAATTCAAAGTCTCACACTCTTCCTCTGACAGACCATAGTAAATTCCAAGCGATTTAATGGGTCTATTTGGCCAGTCGATTCCGAAGGGAGTGTCTCTTCGTCCTCGATTGGCCCCAATCCACATAGCTTCACACTTTCTACGATTCAGAGTAGGTCCAGCCACATTACTAAAGTCATCTACAATCTGTAAGGCATTTCTTATAGAATCATCTCCACAAAGAGTAAGAGTTGTATCATCTGCAACTTGACTTATCTTTAGTTCAAACATATTATCATTAATCTCGACATTAATACCCTTGACTGTGCATGTTTGTCGAATTTTAGTACCAAGAATTTCAACTACTAGGTTGAACAGTAGGGCTGACAGAGGACATCCCTGTCTGATTCCTCTTTGCAGTTTGAAATAAGCAGATTGCCAACCAGCATTTATGATACAACTCTCTATGTCAGTATACCATGGTCTTAACTATGGAGGTAAATGTGGGTCCAAACCCAAACTTGTCTAAGGTTCTAAGCATAAAATTCCAGTTTACCGAATCAAAGGCTTTTTCAAAGTCTAGCCAGACGACTGCAGCAGGTATGTTGTAAAAATTGGAGTAATAAATAACGTCCTGTATAAGTCTAACATTTTGTCCAATAAATCTGGACTTAATGTAGGCGGTTTGATCCTCAGAAATCAATTTTGGAAGAAAGTCCTGCAGTCGTTTTGCTAGGACGACTGCTAATATCTTAAAATCAGTATTCAGCAAACTTATTGGTCTCCAGTTGGATAAGTCAGTCTTATCACCCTTTTTATAAATAAGTTTTAATAAGGCTCTCTTCTGTGTTACTGAAAGGCGTTTATTTTCTATCCCTTCTTTCAAGGATTCGAAGACCATGTCTCCTATTTCTTTCCAGAATTTCAGGTAGAATTCGGCTGGTAAGCCGTCAGTGCCGGGAGCTTTATTTTGCTTCATGTATTTCAAAGCTGAAAAACATTCGTTTTTCGTTATAGGATCATCAAGCAGAAGTCTGTCCTCATCCGAAAGAGAGGGTACATCAACCGACTCAAGAAATGTGTCGATTTGTTCGTCAGTAGCAGGATTATCACAACAATAAAGATTTTCATAGAAAGCTGATTCCAAATCTAAAATTTTAAACGGATTTGTTTCCTCTCTGTTCTCATGCTTTAATCTAGTAATGGTGTTTTGTTTTGAACGGGAGCTCTCAAGAGATAAGAAATATTTGTTGGATCTTTCCCCTTTTTCGATCCATTGTTCTCTAGATCTTACTTGTGCCCCTTTCGCTTTATATTCATATATAGTTTCTACTTTTGACTTAACCTGTGCATATACATCAAGAACATCTTTATCTAACGTCTCATCTATTTTCTTATCAAGTTCTGTTAACTGAGTTTCCAAGCGCACAAGGTCGTTATTCAGTTGGAATGCTTTTTGTCTAGAGAACTTATCCGTAAAGTCCTTAATCTTATTTTTGCAGATTTCCCAGAGCATTTGTTTCGATACATTATTGTCTTTAAACTCTTTAACGACATCAATAAGAGTGGACTTAACACCATTAACATAACAATCATCTGAAAGGTGTGAAGTATTGAAACGCCACACTCCGGGTCCTCTGGCAAAGTCTGTCAGTAATAACTTTAAAAATATCGCTTGATGATCAGTTTTTATAGAACAGCGTATGTCACATTTCACAACAGAATCAATAATTGACTTCTGAATGAGCCAAAAGTCTATTCTACTTGAAATTAAGTCTGGGTTCTTCCGCCTCCAGGTGAACTGCCTCACCTGGGGGTGGCGCTCCCGCCAGATATCCACGAGTTTTAGCTGTCTTTTAAATCTAATTAGTTCTTTTTCTCCTGCGCTAGGCGCCAGAGATTGTTTACTATTCCTATCCATAGCTGTGTTATTTACCATATTAAAGTCCCCTCCAGCAATCAGATTATCGACATTGTTGTCATTAATCCAATCCCTTAGAGAGGTAAGGAAGGTTTGTTGCTCCTTCTTTTCCGTTGGTACATAAACATTAAGAATTGTAAGATCTTTTAACTTAATCAATAGTTTTCTACCATCATTTCCTTTGATTACATCTGTGACATTCATATCAATCTTCTTTTTACAAAGTATGGACACACCTCTACTATGAGAGTCACCAAAACAATGGAATTGAGGTCCATTCCAATCTCTTTCAAAGACATCCATCTTATCTTCAGTGTAATAGGTTTCTTGTAAGAGAAAGATGTCTGCCTTCTGGCGTTCCAACCAATGGTAAAGGGTTGTACGTTTACTGTGGTTTCTAAGACCTCGAACATTAAGCGAGATAAAGGATAAGTTGGATGTCATGTTGAGACAAAAAGAAACTCACAATCATAAGTCCATGAAGCCTATGCGTCATCTTCACTTGAGCTTGTAAGCGTTGACCCTGTGGCATCAGACCCCGGGGGACTGCTCCAAGAGTGCCGTCCGGCCTCTATCAGCTCCATTACTCGTGGGTCAGGTGCCTGCACCTGTCTGCTGGGCTGGACACCTGCTGCTTCCTTCCGACTCTGTTGTATCTGTCTGCTATTGGGCTGTTGTCGACTGTTACTTCTAGTCACCCTAGACCCTGTCGACTTCTGGCCCCCAGGTCTCTGTTGGTCTTTTTTGTTCTTCTTTTTGCTAGCCGCAACAGTAAAGTCAGTGATCTGGCTTTGTCTTGCCGCTGCGCTCCGTTCAGGTTCAGTGTCTGCGTCTTCACAGGAGTAGCCCTCAGAAGCAGATACAGCACCCCTCACTTCAGCTCCTGTCTCAAGACTGTTTTCGCCTGTAGAGGCTACAACTCCGCTACAGTCAGCTCGCTTGTGCCCTAGTTTATTGCACTGTGAGCATCTCCACTCAGAGGTGCAATCTCTCTTCAGGTGTCCTTTACCAAGGCACTTTGAGCAGTTTCTGTCGTTCGTCTGGTCTCGATAGAAAATCCGAGCCCTCCAGCGTCCTGCCAACTCGACGTTCCTAGGAATGTTATCTGCCGGAGTAGCAAGCTCTTGCATATAACCAAATCTGTCTCCGGTTTCACAGTTGGTTAAGCGGCCATCTACTCTTAACTTCTCGCGCCTGAGCGGTCCCAGAAGCTTGGCGCCGTATCTTCTTAGGCCCTCTGCAACAACACTATCGTCAACGGAAAGTGGTACATCCTTGACTGTGATGCGTACTCCCTCGTTCTGTCGAAAAGGATGTACATCTCGTAGGTCGACATGTTTGTTGCGAACATTAAATCCAGACACGAGTAGTTTTGCTCGATCGGCGATTTCACTTAAGTAAATTCGCCACATACTTCTCACCTGCTGGATGCCTAGAATTTTGGAGCCATCAATGACGTGACTAATTGCTTTATACACCTCGACGTTGGAAAAGTACGGCTCGTTCTGAGATACCTCATGTACATCCCTCTCCAGGAAGAACAGGGGTTTGCAGCCCGACCTCACGTTAGATCCAGCAGTCTCTTCCCGTGATGTTGTTCAGGGCCTGTTGTTGCTGCTGCCTGCGCGTAGCTCGAGGGATGTGTCATGGCGGTCGCCATGATCCAACTTTCCGCCGCACTATCGGCTTTTCTCAGTCCGTCTGCGCCTCTCCAGCTTGTTTACCGGCTCGTGGGAGGCACAGTGTGGTCTTGGATATCTCCGACACACGATTGTCTAATATAACACCTCAAGACTTTGAAATTGTATGTAATAAGCGATCGTAAGCGTAAGAGCGCTCGAAAACCCGTCTCCCTTGGGATACGACCTCTGACCTCTGATCACACTGTAGTTACATAACGGCGAGTCGCCACTGGCATAGGAAATTACGCAGCACGCATAAGAATCCAGATCTACTCTCCAAGATGGGGTGTTTGACTTCTTATCAGGAAACTGAAAATATCAGTAAGAGACGTCAAGAATTTAAACAAAAAAAACTATTTTGAAGCAAATTCAGTACTTATCTTTGAACCTGAAACACCACACAAGCTGATGGGCGTGGTTTGAAGAAGATTTTCAATGGATTTAGAAATAGATTTTAGGACAGAAGTCAAACAGCAGCCATCTTCGTCACATTGATATGCAAATGTTGGTTGGGAGACACATCGCCGGACTGTCTTTGATGGTGTGTAGATCACTAGTTCAATTCCATAGTGAACCGAATGGAAACAAACGTGTACCCCAGCTTCATTAGAAAAAACTGTTTTACTCGTTTATCTCCAAATTATAGCGTGGCGATATCAGTGTTATTGCGAAGAGGAGCGAAACTGTTCTCGTGTGCAGAACTGACAGAGATCTGAACTGGATAAAGGGACATATTGTCCTTTTAGAATAGCAATACACGAGTGATTTATACTATACATGACTGACTTTTACAGACTTTCTCGCACGTTAATATCTTGTCAATCATTGTTTTTCATCTCCGTGCGTGCATTTGAAATTTTTACAAATGATTAAATTAGTATTTACTATAATTAGTATTCACTAGAATTTGTGTAATGTTTCTAGGATCTACTACTTTTGACAGAATGGCTGTCTCACCACCTCGGCCGAAACATGGCCTGTGTGACGTCATGTGACCCTATCTGTACGATATACAAAGATAAAGTTCCTGACATTTTCAATAAACATATCACATTACACCAGAATTTAGTCAACATTAGGGGGATCTAAAACTTTTTAGAATCTTGAATAAGATTTGCTGTACAACTTGCAGACAAAACTAACCTTGAAGATCAAACATAAACCACGCCCACGAACATGAAATGATTGACAGATGCTGGTTAGTCCAAAAGATACGTATCGCGTGTAACGAGTCAGAACCGCCAGGGACCGGACCAGTAATACAACTACAGGGCCGCAGGTGACTACGTGAAAAATGAAGTGAGTAAGAACTAAGACTTTACTTCTTAAAATCTTTCGAACTGTTACAGTTTTATTGCTTGAGATTTACCATAAAATTTTGTTTGTTCATGTGCAATTTTACTGGCTGTTCTTTGTTTAAGAAAACGAAATGATTGTATACAGCGAGATCGGTATGTTATCTAGCCGATCTGGGCAGTTCCGAGGTCATTTTCGCCCAGTTGCGCCAATGTCCTGATAACTACTTAGAGAACAATGTTAGAATGTGCGCAGCACACACGCACGCACGCACGCACGCATGCACGCATGCACGCACGCACGCACGCACGTATGAAAACACACACACAGAGACACGCGCGCATGCACCATACACGCCAGCGATAACGCCAGCGATAACACACGCACACACACGCGCACTTCCTTACATTCGAGAGAAAACCTTTACGCAAGCACACACATACAGACACACACACATACATGCACAAACACACATGCAAGCGGGCACACCAAGAAACAGCGTACAAACACAAAGACAGACCACACACAAACACAAAGACACATACACTCACAAACACACACACACACAAACACACACACACATACACACACACAGACATACACACAGAAACACACACACAAACAAACAGAGAGAAAGGGGGAAGTACGCCATTTTATTTTGGACTGGGCGGTGTTTTTTTTCTCACGCGCATACAAAGTATGGGGACAATGAATGAATGTATGAATGAGGAATGCAGTAACTGCTCCAGGCGATCTGTTAATCTAATCGCTAATTTGCAAGTGTCATGTTACCCACGTAGGGTCACTTATTTGTACATGATTAGATCTTTGGTTATAAATGTATGTACTTGAGCCATCTCTCCTGGGTACGGCTTCTACCACTATGGGTCCTGCCCGCCAAATAGTTCTAAATTAACAATATTTCCAGTTAAGTTGGGTAAGTTTAACCATATATTAAATCATACATCTGAGGCAACCCAGCACATGTAGATCAAAACTCTATGGTGAAACAAATGAGAAAAAAAAGCTAAATTTAAAAAAGAACCTTGAAAGCAGGTAACCATAGCAAAAAGGCTACATGCAACGCTGAATAATGGCAAAAATGCTTTTTTATCGATACTACTGCCCCTCTCTTAGAAGTCACCAGTCTTTTTTTGTTAAATGTTTGCTTCAAGGTACCAGGTAGATTGTTTAATAACCATATTATTACACACTGAATAGTTTTTTGCTATCAGTTTAAGAATAATTAGAATTTTTGAACACATGAGAAGAAAAGTAAATAGTAAAAGTAAATGTGAAAATAAAAAATATTGTTCCGCATTGTATCGACCATACAATACTACATGCCAGAGACACCAGTTAAATGGAGTTTGACTCATTCTCATAGATAACCTTTACCTTTAAAAACTCGTTTGGATTAAATTTGCGGAAAAAGACCATGAACTGTGACATGACAGTACATCGGTATAGAAAATAAATCTCATCGCTAAAGCATTTTAAGTATTTGGCTTTGTAGATGAATGTTCATGTTTTCCTGTGGCAGTCTCTGCGAATGTCAGCTGATGGACAATGTGCACATCCACGAGTTCCATGAAGTATTCACGAGCTCAGTGAAGCTCATGTCCAGATATCTTTGTGTCGTTAATGATGATGAGGTTTTAATCTCCTTGCAGACAGCGATATGAAACATTTTGAGATGGTAAGTAACGTAACAGATTGGCTTTAGAGGTACAAATGCCCCAACTACAGTGGAATTTTACCATTGTCATGAGCACATGTGGTTTTGACATCTTTTGTATCTTGTATTTTTCTACTGGTTCAGTTCCCATGGTCAGATAGGCAGCTGAGGCCGAGACGGAGACGTCTGTAGTTCATGGATTAGTTGTGTCTTAGTGAGAAACCGAATAATCCTTGCACAGGTTACGTACATAGAAACAGGAACGTACACGTGTCCTCGATAGTAGATTGCTTACAGGGTGGTATGAAATAGTCATATCATAGCGTACAACATCACTTTGTTGTTGACGGAATGCACCATTAAAGATGCGATGATAGTTAACTCCTACGTTTTCTCATAGCACACCATTGCACACACAGCACTGTCTTCCAGAAGTGTATTGTTGTAGATGTGACTTTAATTCAACATTTGTTCGACGGGCAAACGGTGAGTTCCAAAGTGCATTTTCCGGGGTAAGCTTGTAACTTATCAGGTCTCCACACGCCACTTGAAGACATAGGTTTAGTCTATTATTGTTCTGGGTTCTGCGTTTGACGAAAGTTGAGATGCAGACTTGCCATCAATATTACTTCTGTATTTGGCTCTCAACATATCACCATTCTATATTGCATCATGCTCATATATTTTGAGGACTGACAGTCACAACTCATTGGCCCATTGTTCTATTAAAAATATTCAAAGGCCATTCCATAAAATTGACTTAACGCCCTTTATTCCTCCATTGAACTGACAGCTGCTGTCACGTGACACTCTATTGCCTATACACATTTATGGCGGGATGCTTCCAGCAGTGGAAGTTAATTAGACTACATTATTTTACAGCAAACATCTAAAGCATCGTTTAAAGCATATCTCATTCATATTCAGGTGACGGGTTTTGATCAATTTTTCTTTGCAAAGTTCTTTCCTTTAAATGTGTAGTCCATGTAAGTCTGATTATCCCCCCAATAGGCAAAAAGAACACTATCGTTGACATACACATGATCAATTTGATAAACGGTATTTTGACTTGACTTAACTTGACTCCATTTCCACATAAGATAATGATATAATTAGTGGATGGTCCCATGTAACAAACACTAATTCTAAAAATCCATAAATGTCATAGAGATCAGCTATAATATTCAGGATCTAGGACTATAGTTCAACTCCATCCCAAGAATAAAAAAAACTAAAAAGTTAGATCATATCAATGGATGATTTTTTTCTTATGAATTTTTTACTATTTTGATTTCATGAACATCAACCAAGCATCATTCCAACTCAGCCGATTCCTACTGCAGAGAAAAGAAGAAAAAAAAAATATCGGAATGCAATTTTTTACAGAATTTGAATCAGCCCTCAGGACGATTAGAAAATCCTGTGACTTGTTTGTCGCAATTTGAGGATCTGACCAGCAAGTGGACAGAAACAGTTCCTGTGAATGGTACTGTTGATATCATAGAGATCAAATTTGAATGCGACTGGATGAAACTAGGAAAACGAATCGGTGTAATAAGTTTTGAACCACTCTTGGATATTTCATTGCCTCATCGATGTGTTTGTGGCATGTTTAAATTGAATGAAAATTTACCACAAAGTATGATGTGAAAAATTTTGTTTTCCCCATGCTTGTGATGGTTTGTGTTCTTTAATATCTGTAATTTATATTCGAGAAAGTTCTGTCTGCCACTTTAAATATTGGAATTTAACTGTGGCAGCTTTGAGTTAAATTGCTGCCACTGTGTTTTTCAAAGCTTGAGTCATTGATCTTCACAAGAATATGGGACGCAATTTACCAGAATTGTAACCACACACTTGGGGAGTATCCTGTTACAAAACAACTGTAGTTGCTGCCAACATTTTAAAAGACTGAAATCTAAGAAAAATATTTAAAAAATGAAATATATGACTTTCGTTGTGGGATATAGACCAAATACCAAATATAATCACAATTCATTGAAAAATTCTTTCTGGCCAATATATTGAGAAGTTTTGACAGAAAAGGAAGCAACACGCAAACCAATGCCTCCAGTCTGACAGATATGAACAAGTAATCCTGATTTTAGGTTATAATTTGATGTAATGAATAAAAAGTGAGGATTGCAAGTGCTGATGTTTTGATGGGTTATATTTTGATATTTGTTGCTGTACATTTAAATTTACTTTTCCGATATTTTGAAGTCGGGGTTCTGGCAAATAGAAAATATTGACGAATGTTTATTTTAAAAGACAATGTTTAAATAGAATTGCATTTTGTATATCGCTGAAATATTCAGATGGTAGGTAATAGTTGGAAAAATAGTCGGGGGGTTTCTATGGTTTATTAAATGATTCCTCATCAGAGATCTCCTATGGCCAGTAAGTATTGAGAGGTATGGCGAGGGGGAGGGACACACGTGTCGATGTGTTAGAGGTTCCCTCCCCCGGTAACTCCCATGGCCAGTAGGTGTTAGGCGGTGTGACAAAGGGGAAGGATTCACGTAGTGGTGTGGTACGGGTCCCCTCCCCTTGTATCTCCCATGGCCAGTAGGTGTTAGGTGGTGTGACGAGGGGGAGGGACGAACGCCGTGGTGTGTTATGTGTTCCCTCACCGGGTAACTCCCATGGCCAGTAGGTGTTAGGTGGTGTGACAAGGGGGAGGGATGCACGCCGTGGTGTGTTATGTGTTCCCTCACTTGGTAACTCCCATGGCCAGTAGGTATTAGGCAATGTGACAAGGGGGAGGGACGCACGCCATGGTGTGTTATGTGTTCCCTCACCTGGTAACTCCCATGGCAAGTAGGTGTTAGGCAATGTGAAAAGGGGGAGGGATGCACACCGTGGTGTGCTATGTGTTCTCTTACTTGGTAATTCCCATGGCCAGTAGGTGTTAGGCAGTGTGGAGTTGGGGAGGGATACCCGCCGTGATGTGTTCTGTTTTCCTTCACCTGGTAACTCCCATGGCCAGTAGGTGTTAGGTAGTGTAAGAGGGAGGGGGGCAAGCCGTGGTGTGTTATGTGTTCTCTCCCCCGGAACCTCCCATGGCCAGTAGGTGTTAGGTGGTGTGACAAGAGGGAGGGACGCCCGCCGTTGTGTGATACGGGCTCCATTTAAGCTCCTGGACAGGATTGCACCTGTGCCGTTGACGTAGGTCCTCAGACCTTGGTCAGCAGGCTGGGATGCCAAAGCTGTTCTGAGATTCCTACGGGCTCTTATGCCTTGGAACTCGTCGGCTTTTCTATAGAAGTTGTTACACTGGGCTTTCAGCTAATCCATATGTGGCAAAGAATCTTCCAGATCGATGCCTGCTACTATCATTGGTGTTATCCCGGAAGGCCCGTCGATGCTGCCTCCTGTTTCTGACCACATGTAAAGAAAACTCCGCAGCATCAGCATAGAAAGGAATGGGTCCACTCTCATCATCCGGGATCTCACTGTACGTATGTCCCAGGGCAGGTAGAGGGCGCTGTGCAGCGGCGTCATGATCTGGGGTCTCCCATGATGCGCACGGGAGAACAGGCAGGGGGCGCTGTGCAGCAGCTACATGATCTGGGATCTCACTGTAGGTGGGTTCAATCGACAGGGTAACAGCCGGCAATGACCTACAGGATGCCGCACTGTGTAGAGCAACCCTGCGTGGAGGGAGAGAAGAACACCGCACCCAGCTAGATATGGCGTCATCAGGAATCTTACAGTATAGATGTGGGAGACCAGGCAAAGGCCTATGAGCAGCTGCTATGTCATCTGGTATCTCGCAGTAAGTAGGTTGGTTGGAAGTCAGGACAGCTGGCAATGACCTACAGGAGGCTGCGTCATCCGACGCTATCATCCCTGAAAGTGCAGGAAGGGAAACTGACCTCAACAAGCCGGGGAATGCAACCCCAGGTGGGATTGTCCAAAAGTGTGCATATTCGCTGGTACTGCCATTTTCAATGTTTGACCTTGATGAGCACAACTTCCATACCAACACTACAAGGGACAACACGACCAGACTGACCAGTGCGGAGACAATAACGACAACATGCATCTGATCCGTTGATGAAGGCACCTCTGGGTTGGGTGTCGTGCTTACCTGCAGTGTAGAGTTGTCTCCCGGTAATGTGGACTTGTAGTCTTTTTCTGTATATTCAAAGTAGTGTGTCTGGCTGCTGGAGTGTCCAGTGTCTGTTCTGTAAGGTGTAGTTGGTGTTGTGTGTGTCTGACATTGGACTGGAGGAACGGTGAAGAACAACTCGGTGTGTTGATCTTCCTTGAGCAGAATGCAGGTGATGTTCTTTACATTGTCATGCTTGGCGTTAGTAAGGGTATTTTGTTCTGGGCTGCATGCAGACTTTGTGGTTGTGCGTGTGTTTGTTTCTTCTGCCGGAAGAAATGACATTGCAACACCAGTTGTATTCCCTATGGCCGTAGAAACCATTTGGAAGATTGGGCTGCCCACCAGGCCAACTGTTACAGTAATACCTCTATTGTATTCCCAAACCTGCCTGCACTGATCAAGCGTGTTGAGGACCAGTTTGTCTGTCAGATAGGCGTCAGTAGCCAGGACAACTGCAGGGGCCTGGAGGGAAATCGTGTTCAGAGAACGATCAAAAGCACCACATGATACCCCGGGGTTGACACGTCCCAAACCGGATATACTGCCTGATAAGTTTAACTTCCACCCAAACGATAGTTCATAAGCATTGTGCCTGGCACAGAAGAGGAATTGGGGCACCTCAACAACCAATGTCGATGACCCACTCATTGTATTGACCAACCGATGTAAACTCCACGTCATTTCATGTGGCTCTGCATCGTGGACAGATGACAACACACCACTGCCGACATTGAGCATTTGCAGCGAAAGATGTCTCCGAAAAACCTCCAAATCCAAGCATGACAGATCATTGCCACTCAGGTCTAGCCAATTTAGTTGTAGGTGTTGGAATGACCTCGGGGAAATGCTGTTAATCTTATTCAACCCAAGATACATAAATTTTGTACTGATCAGTCCAAAGAGCCATGCAGAGTCCAGAGCCTGTAACAGATTGTTTTCAAGGTCCAAATGATGTAGACTAGTTAGGTGCACGAAGCTCCCTTGATCTATCTGCTTGATTTTGTTGTTGGACAATATAAGCTTGAAGAGCTCCCCTATGCCAGTAAACCAGGCCTGCTTGACATGTGTTAGCCTGTTAGAATCTAGGGACAGTTTGTCGAGGAAAAATCCTGCAAAAGTATCATTCTTCACATCAGTTATTTTTGCATCTACCAAAGCCAAAGTGTGAACCGCAGAATGGTCAACATGTGTCAGGTCTTTTGCCGACAGGACATGGAATGGGTACCCTTTTATTGCAACAAGCTTGGCCTTAGTAAATAAATGAAACGGGATTCCAGAGGCAACGCCCTTGTTTAGGGCCTGACATATGACACATACATGTGTGCCAGACGTTTCAACGAATGGAATTCCCAGCTTGTCTGTGACTGGCACACATTTTAGCCACCGATCTGTCTTACACCGAAGAACATATTGACCAGTGCCATCTTTCACTGTGCAGACAGCCACTAAGAAAAGCATTAGCATTACGACTGTGTCGTCCCTCGCACGGCCTCTCACATACATTCTGTTCGTTCGTATACGAACAGAAAACTATTTGCCACTCACCTGCATTTTGTGTATTCGGTCCGTAGATCCGTAAGCATCAGTGACGAGGCTGCCAGTCAGCTCACTACATCGCTCCTTCCGGGTTAACAGTGACTGTCTGTACAGAGCAAGATTTACACCGATGTCTGTGGCTGCATCTGTATGAACTTCTTTTACCAGACTTTTACCAGAATTGTAATTTCTTAAATAACATGTTTTTATGAATCTAGAGCACTGAAAAGAATGACGATTATTTTATGTGGCTATTTTTGCACAGATGTTCTGCAGAACAATGCATCCGAATATTCAGAATATTCTTGTTATATAGCTAGGGGCAACTTTCCACTGCAAGGTAGGGTTTCAGATTGCCGGGTCTCCCGAGGTAGGTCTGTGAGGAAGCTAACGGTACAACGCAAAATGAAAGATCTTAAAGCCATTATGTACTCCAGAGGAGAGTGTTCCAGTTCTGCTAGTAATATTTTTCTGAATCCCAAAATGTGATTGTATCAACCACTTGTCACTGAACCTGGACAAGGCTGCAGTTGCATTATAAAGCATTAACCCCCCGAGTATCCTCCAATTAAATTACAGCCAGGCGTAACACATTATAATGCGAACAACCAGTGGACAAACTTCAACTTGGCAGCTGTAAAGAAATATTTGGATGAGCTTGAAAATTACTTTTAACATGTAGCCTTAGTTGCTTTATTTCCCAGTTGCTTTTGGTCAAAAATTGGCTTTGATCTTTGTCAACCATCCTAATGAAACCCATACTTCAGACTTGAAAAAAGGAGCCTTCATAAAAATTTTCAGCTCTTAAGAAATCGAGGTCCAATCTTAAAAACAATGTTTGCAGCACGCAAGTGTGTGAATAGTTATCATTTTCCATCCTTTGCAAGCTAATTCCTCTATTTATATAACCCCAAAGTTGACCTGGAGCATAAGCAATTATCCCATAGGAACCAATAGTTAAGCCTACAAGTCTCCGCCACCAGAGGTCCACCCTAGGGACGTGTATAATGTACTTCGCCAACTGAAGGTGGGGAAAGCCACAGGCCCAGACCAACTCAGTACCAGAATACTAATTTAAAAAAAGAGGTTTTCCTGCGAGTTGAGTGCCCCCATTGCAAACATCCTGAATGCCTCTTTTACAGAGGGATATGTCCCACAGGAGTGCTACCTTCAGAAATGAACCAAAAGGTATTGGGATGTCTGTCACACAACAGTAATGTATCTAATATTCTTACGTGTCGATGCCTATCAGTATCTTCAACGATATGATAATGATAAGTACCTTCCTTTAGAGCTATATGCCACCGCTATATGTAGACGATGTATGGGGCACTTTTAC
Source organism: Branchiostoma floridae (assembly GCF_000003815.2). Classification (NCBI taxonomy): domain Eukaryota; kingdom Metazoa; phylum Chordata; class Leptocardii; order Amphioxiformes; family Branchiostomatidae; genus Branchiostoma; species Branchiostoma floridae. The sequence goes on along the minus strand of NC_049993.1, from coordinate 3,902,082 downwards.
TGGAACAGAACCCAAAACGTCGCGAAGTTTGTATCCCCCTTCGAACACATCACTGGGGTTGACTTTCTTATCCAAACAGCCTCCTTGATGCACCGGATACCCTTGTTACTGTGAACCTTTCCCAACACGATTATCTAAAAGCTCTAAAATAAAAGGGTTGGAATCGCAGAAGTACCTGTTTTGCCGAAGTCTCTGGTCGCCTTTTGTCGTCTCAGAATAACTGAACAGAAACACACAGTCCCGGTGGTGCTGAATCAGGGACTGACTGTGAATGGTACAACCAGATCAGACTCGTCATCACACACGGCGATGTTATATTGTACAAGCCGTGTTTCTGCAGGGCTTGTCAGATACTGTCTGGTATTTTACCTTTGATCCGTAGATGTAATCAAGAAAGGGATTCGTAGAACCCGGTAGATTGACCAATCAGGTAACATGTGTCGATCAGGCAGCCAATCACAACATGTGAGTTAAATCTGAGAAGTTAGCCATCCAAGGCATATGTTTAGTACAAATTCCCCTTAAACCGTTTTCTTCTACCTGGTTTGTAGTAGTAGATAATTGGAAACTCCACAAAACAGCTGGGTTCAAAAGAAGTCTCTAAGCCAATGAAATCTAGGATAAGCCTGACGCCTCAAAAGACTAGAATGTCCTTTTAATATTCAACAAAATTGTGTTTTGGTCTAACCGGTAATGCTTACATCGTGAGGCTGTAATCCTTTGTTTTAAGTGAAGGTTTAAGCAGATGAGCCAACGTCTTAGAGTTTCAGAAACTACTGGACTATCAACTACTCTGTAAAGATGGATTGATAACCGCAAAACAGGTTGGTAAGATAGATTCTTTCCAAGCAACCACACCATGAAGCAAAAAAAAATAAAAGACATTGCAAAAACTCTATTCTGCAGAAAGAGAGGCAGATGAGGGGCAGCCCAAAATTCGGCCAGTTGAGGTTACGAACACAAATGGGTAACGTTGTTTGCGAAAATAACTACGCCAGGTCGGTTCGTGTTTTCAAAGATTTTTATTTAGTTTGTAGGACAGCTACAAAGCTAGGACTGGGAACCTAATACCGGTACCTGTGAAATTGCTTAGGTACAGGTTTGGACCTGAACATCTGGTATACCTGTATCTGTAGATGAACAAACTTAAGAGTCATTGCACGAGAAAACCAGGCGGAGGCCGGAAGATGGGGGTCGGCCAAATCGGTTCATACTTTGTATGTGTGATAGGTATGTGGAACTATTAACAGCCATATAATTAAAACTCTCCAGCTATTTGCCGTTATGGCGTTCTGAGACCCCCCTCAGAGACCCTAAAAAATCCAACAATTTATGGCTGAAAATTACTAAAATTGCGATGGCTATCCTGAAAAATGTACATAAGATACGAACCTAGCTTATATATTTCCATATAGCATGGATCCTTAACTTTTACAGATCAAAAGTTGAAGATGATACATTGAAGTTAAGAGGGTGTACTAGGGGGTTACCTGAACCTCTAAAAGCAGATTTTTTATCACTGTAAATTTTGGTAATTTTTAAGGCCCTTTATCTGCTATACGGAGTGGCTCTGGTGGATGGTTTTACTGTTGCTAGATAGATGAACATCTACTTATTCAAAAACAATCGTCATCTATTTGGGCCATACATAACGCGGGCCGTGAGAGGGGGGTTTTTATGGGGACTTTTCGAGTTTTGGGCTATAATAAATCGGGTAATTATATTATATTATGGGGTTAATTTAATTGATAATAGTTATACTGTAAACGCAGATATTATTGCAGTTGTCTTACGTTCGCAGTTTTCCCGTTGCCAATTCACCGCGAACTTAAAACCACTGCAAAAATTGTGCATGGCAGTAAGAGACTTCATTGCATGGTGCTACCAGGTTTGGACAACGTGACTGTACATTGTATTTTGTAAAAATTCTACACGTCGTACAAAGTGTGTTCTACTATTCATACAATATACTAAGAAAACGAAATAGATCCAAGAAGTCAGTCCTTTCTGACACAATTCTGATATCTTATGATATTTAGCTGTGCAAGAATTAGTATGAGATACAGGTTTTGGCTACAGATATTTAATTACAGTTCTTAATGACTTAAAAAGCATATTGAAAAATAAGATACATCCAACAAGTCGATTGTTTCTGATATAATTGATAACATCTACATGTACAAATAGATAAACTTAACTGTACAACCAGATTTGCACAATGTACAAGATTTGACAACAAGTATTTATAACAATTCTTATTACTTAAGAATAGTATTCTACAATGTACAAGAAATCAAAGTACATGTACATCCAACATTAAAAAGGGTAAAGTAGTCGCTATAAACTTGTTAGAGCTCAGGATTCTAATAGGCAAAGTCAAGCCATGTATCCTCAGTTCAGTATTAACTTATGTTCAACATGTAAAGACGATTTACTCTGATCAGACCCAGCCAAGAACATCAATTTTATTTCCGTTATTTTCAGCTATTAGACAAAAGCTCAAATTATTTACATGTAATTAAAGAGCCCAGGGCCCCACTTTGATATCTTGTTTCTGACTATTGATATCAAAATAAATAACTCTACAATACGATCTGATAGTTTGTTAGTGTCCACTTATATCAAAATGAAGAGGTGTACATGATAATCTGATGTGTTGTTAATGAGCATTGATATCAAAATGAAGATGTGTACAATACAATCTGATAGTTTGTTAGTGACCATTGATATTAAAATTAAGTGATGTACAATACCATCTGATAGTTTGTTAGTGACCATTGATATTAAAATTAAGTGATGTACAATACCATCTGATAGTTTGTTAGTGACCATTGATATTAAAATTAAGTGATGTACAATACGATCTGATAGTTTGTTAGTGTCCACTTATATCAAAATGAAGAGGTGTACATGACAATCTGATGTGTTGTTAATGAGCATTGATATCAAAATGAAGATGTGTACAATACAATCTGATAGTTTGTTAGTGACCATTGGTATCAAAATGAGGAGGTGTGCAATATAATCTGATTGCTGGTGACCATTGATATTAAAATGAAGATGTGTACAATACAATCTGATAGTTTGTTAGTGACCATTGATGTTAAAATTAAGTGATGTACAATACAATCTTATAGTTTGTTAGTGACCATTGATATTAAAATTAAGTGATGTACAATACAATCTGATAGTTTGTTAGTGACCATTGATATCAAAATGAAGAGGTGTACAATGTAATCTGTGGGCTTTTCATTTGTAATGTACATGATATGAATGATTGACGCAACTGCGTTCATCACTAGAAACGATCTCATGGGGAACTAAAAGGGAAATCCCCATGCGTCATCAAGAACTATAATGATGTGACTTTATTACTAAGGAAATCCTAGAAATGTTTAGGGGAGTTGCATTTTTATTGGCAGATTTATGCAGGACTAATTGTTGAAGGTAGAAATATTTTACCATACCTACCAAACGCTTGCAACTAAATATTACACTCATACAGATCACCTTGATTTTATATAGCAGTGGCATAAGGTTCAGTACTTGTATTTAATATGTGTTTTGGGATATTTAGTTCCACATTCACATTCAAAATCAAATACAATCCTGTCAAGTTTGACCCCTTTATAATAAATAACAACACTATATCTATGGCCTACAAGGTGTAGGAAACGCCTTGGTACAAATCATACCTGGTACAAATCATACCTGACTTGGAGGTTGCTAAACATTTATGAGAATGTCAATCCTATTTCTAGGTAATGGAAATGCTGCCAAAGACATTCATGTGTCACAAAAGAACAAGCAATATTGAACCAACAGTTGTGAATAAAAAAAATGAGATATACATGATTGTGTATTTTGATTTTACATCATCATATAAAAGAGTGATAAACCTACATTGGTGTGAAAATTGAATTGAAGTTTTTTTGTTGTGACGCATTATTTGGACAATCTCAAATTTAAATCTACTGCATTTTCGGTTGCTTCCTTTTTTTTTACATAATTAAAACTAGTACATGTAATTTCATCCAGGGTAATTGATAGGAATCTAAAGTCTTTGTTTCCTTTTTTGTGACACAAATATGTGCATGGTTTTTTTACCCATTGTCATTTTCCGAAATTGTTGCGCCAATAATAGAATGACAGACAGAAAGTTACGATATGAAGTTGAGCATACTGTCCAAGACATGCTTGTACCCCTGACGAATGTTTTTGTTCATGGCGCCGTATACAATAGGGTTTAGGACACCGCTCAGTGAGCCCAGAAAGTGGCCGACGGTGAAGGCATCGCCTGAGACATGGCTAGAGAAGATTCCCATAATGGTAATGGGCAGATTGCATAGGGTGTACACGACAAACAGTATCATCATCATTTTGGTAATCTGCTTTTCGGCTGCGCTACTGTTTTGTGACTTGCCACCTGAGACAACGTGTGGCTGTCGTTCTTTCTTGTCTGGCTGATCTGACACCGTAGTATCATTTAGGGGGATGCCCTTGGCTCTATATGGCTCAGTATCGCTTTGTTCCTCATCGCTTGATGAGGATGGTTTGCCCTGTTCTTTTGTACATATGCCTGACACTGTAGCGACCAGGTTTGTGCCTTTGGGTGTGCCTGCTGCTGGCTCTATGCAATTATTGTCATTTTGTCCGTCATAGCTTGATGAGGAGTTTTCATCCCCTACCCATTTTACACCCTTTATGTTACTTGAAGGGTTTGCCATCTTGGTGATATTTGTGTTTGAAGATTGGCCGGCACTATCATTGTTCCCTGGTACGTTCTGCACTGCCATATTGGCCGTAGGGCCATGTGTGTTCGCCTGAACTCGGTTCTTACTCTTCCTCACATGGTTTTGGATAATGATGTAAATGGCTGATGCTGCAACGTAAGGGAAGAATAAGTTCAAAATGCCTGGGGGAATCTTTGCCCAGTTGTTGTCAGAATTCCCCAACGCGCACCGTTTCAACTTCGGGTCGACTTTGACTTCCTCAATGAGGAAGAGAGGAAGGAACGAAATGGCGGGGACCAACCATGCGAGCAAGAGCATGGCAACGAGAGCAGGCGTGGAATTCATGCGTGTGCTGTGGGTACAGATCTTGAAGTAACGCTGAAGAGCGATACACAGCATGTGGGCTAGCGATACCCCCCACAGAACTGGAGATGCATAGCCCATTAGCCAACACAGTGCTGGTGGAGGCTCCCATTGGGGGTTCAGGATTTGGTGGATCCATAAGGGGGTGAAAAAAGTGGCGTAAAGGATATCTGCACAGCCGAGGCTGACCAGAGGAACGTTGACCAGTCTCCGTAGGGCCGGACGTGTACAGATGGTCACTATGGTCAGGAGGCCACCAACGACTGTCAGCACGATAGTGACTGTAGGTCAAATAGTTTTAAAGATTTTATTTCAAATTCATTCCCAATTGCAAGTGAACAAAATCAGATGTATGAAGTGATTGGAAATGGGCAAATAATCTAAATTCTAACATACAGCGATTAACTGTTTGTATGTATATACATAATATTGGATGCGATTCTAAACCTACGTTACGTTTGCGTGTTTTGACTTCTTTGAAATGTCACTGTGAAAAAAAACGGCTAAGGCCTAGGAACATTGTGTTTCCAGTTTCAGTCCTGAAAGTTATCAGAATCGGTAAGTACGGATCATCTTCTTTTTTAAGTCATTTTTTTAAACGTTGGCCAAACAAAGTAGAACTGAAATGCGCGAGAACACTTATATTTTCAATGTCAATTTTATGCAGAATGATTAAAAATCATTTTGTGAATACATTTCTCCTTCACTAGATACGACTAGTCAAACAAATCTTTTTACATGAATACGAAGCAGACTGGATAACAATTTTGACAGGAAACTATTCGACTTCACTGCCCACTTTGTCGGGAAACAAGAATCGCAAAATTTTGGCCTTAACAGGACATTATAGGCTCATTCCCTCTGCAATATGCAGAATTCTGTTGCCACGCTCATTACAACTTCATATGAAGCAAATTACAACAACATCAATGATTCGTTTTTTTTCCTCAATACCTATCATGTTTTACAAAAAAAGCACATCATTTGTATTGTTTGCGTGGCTTGTTAGAAATCAAATTATCACCACGGCTGGGATTCCGACCAGATTTAAAAATGGCCAAAACAAGACAATCATGAAGAATACATTAAGTAGACAAAAATGTAATAACTTGAACATGAAATGAATAATTTGCACGTTTGCACTTCACTAGACCTAGATATTTAATAGATGTCATGTTATCCAGTTAAAGTAAAACAGATCGTGTAATTTGCTTTTCTAATCAGTATATGTACCAAATAGAGTTCAAAGGAAAGAAGCAACTGTTCTTCACAGACCATTACGTCATTTTTGGGCACCCTTAAAAGTAATTCTCATTCTTCGTCTTGTGCTTTTAATCGTGGTTTTCACAAAGAAAGAAATAAAGACGGTGGAAGCAAGACGCAAAGACATCGCAGTGTACAGGAAAATAGAAACATAAAAACTTACTTCCGTTGAAGACAACGAGAACGTACTCTCCAGCAGTTGCCATGGAGACTCGGATCGGATCTCTTCTGCCGTCCGTCGATTTTTATTCTTACAGAACAGTCCTGTCTGACACCATGAATGGTTGCTGTAGTGGAAAGTAGAAAGAAGGTTACTGATTTTTTTGTCTAATAAAAACATGCGTGTGAAATAAAGTGGTGAAAGAATCTTTTGTCAGTTATGACTGTATGTGTGTGCGTGCGTGAGTGAATATGTAACTTTGTGCATGACTGAATGAATAAGTGAGTAAATTATATATATATTATATATATATTATATATATATATATATTATATATATATATATATATATATATATATATATATATATATATATATATATATATATATATATATATGTGTGTGTGTGTGTGTGTGTGTGTGTGCGTGTTCCACAGGCTTCCATTGAACATACTCTGCCCATGCTGAGGTGCGGCGCAGTCAAAAGTGTGAATACCTGATTCGGACGTTACGATTACTGCTGTAACTATTTTTTTCGAAGACACCAACATTTTCTCAACATCTGGCGCATTTTGCATCAAACGTGTTTTCTCAGGTGGATATGACATAAATAGTCTAAGCCGTCGGCCGTCGGGCGATCCAAACCACTGTCGGGCTGGGACCCGGGGTGATGTGTGTATGTGTGTGCGCGCGTGTGTGTGTTTATTCCAATATGCATCATGTCATCGTGTAATCTATTCTGCAAAAATAACTCACACGATGGTAAAAATCAAACAAACTAGAGATATTCTTCACATTCATTAAAAACCCAAAGGACTATACTTACTTGCTGACATGGAGAAAGTAGAGAAAAATGAAACCACAGGTTATGATTCACCCACCTGTTGCAATGTGCAAAACAGCCAGACATTCGCAGAGACATCCGCAGCAGACGCGCTCCTTCGGCAGACTGAGCGATCAAGTGATGAGATCATATAGACCACTTATAAACTCTTTGTCCTTTCACTCAAACAATCTTAAAGATTTGACGTTAGTTTTCATAAAAGAAACATAATGCTCAACAACACCATACCTTGGCTGCAGTTTCGCCATGGTAACGGAGTACGTTCTCATAGAGGCAATCACGAACTCAATGTCCCTTCATGCAAGCCAATATGAATGTTAATTGATTTTTCAGTTTCATAAAGTAAATATTTGGGGGCCCCAAGGTTCGCCGTGGCAACTGCATGCCAGGGAGAAGGTTCTTGCGATAGCATCGTCAGTTTTTTTTTATAAAAGAAAAGCAAGAGTTTAATGACCGCATAGCTAAGGGTGGACTCTAGCTGCACTTGTGGCACCGGTGCGGCACTGTGGGGTTTGTAGATTACCCAACGAAGTTAAGAGATAAAGAACGAGTCTCCTTCTGTTTTGTGTATTTTGTTGACTTCTAAGTCATACTTTTACGTACTACGACAAAACTAATTTAAAATTAAAAATCAAAATCACGGAAACAACAAAACATTGCGGCAGTGAACGAACCCCGTAGTGCCGCACCGGTGCCACCTTAAGCAATATTACGTGTACACTGGAGTCCATTTCGAGTCAACGATAGTGATTTTAAATAATTATATTTGTAATTAATATTTGTAAAAATAACATTTTATTCACTATAGTTGTAAATTGTTCAAACATTTGCAAATGAAAGTTTGAACAAGTTTGAACCAATTTACATTTGTCTGAAAGTAACAGTATAAATACTGATTATCTCTTCATTCATCTGTTATATCTTTATTGTTTCTGTACCCGTTTCCGATTCCATATTTATCCGTTTCCGGTTCCTACTTTCCCCAACCAAAACTACTCAGAATTTTGTTTCTCCTTTAGCCAAGCCAATCAAAATACGATTTGGAAATGACGTGCTCAACGTCGTCTTGTATATACAATGCCCCCCCCCTCAATCCGATTGTGCTTTGTGTGCGTTCGCGTATGCGTAGTAAATGTGCGCTTTTATGCATTTTCCCATGCTTGTGTTTAATGTTTTTATAACAGAGTATACATGTACGATACAGAAGGTAAGGGTATCGTTTTCTTTTACTTCCCCGAGCGAAGTCAGGTACCCAGTTTTACAACTGGGTGAAGTGAGCAAGGTCGTGTAAAGTGCCTTTCCCAAGGGCACAACGTCGGGGGGCACGGAGGGTATCGAACTCGAAATCACTTAATTCCGAGGCAAACACTCAAATAAGTTACGACACCACGACTTCCATTCAATATTCTTTCCAAAGGATAATAACCAAAGGACTAAAGTCAAGTGAACATTGTGTAAAACACGTAACTGTTTAATAGTAACTGCGTTGGTTTATTGTCAAGGTTTTGAACCCAAAGTATCCCCAAATATGTTCTTTGACAATTACTCTATTAAATTGTAACATGGTGTCATACTAAAGCTAGTGACACAACCCGCCTTACGTGCAATTTGTCCGTACGTTTTTCTGGGACGCCACGTCCGCCACGTATTTCTGAAAACGTTCAGGCTGTACGGGAAGGCGCGTCGTCTGTACTGGCACGTACGGGGGGCGATGGCTCCAAAATCCGACGGATTCCGTACGAGTTCGTACGGAAGCGGTACTTACCACTTACGGATCCCCAAAGATTGCCCACGTTTTGGTTCGTGGACAGCACGTATTTGCACGTACGGCGGGTTGTGCCCTCAGCTTAACATGACGACAGCAAACGTTAAGACGCGGTTTACTATAACGTACTGTTCTGTCATTGACCGACGGTAACCTGTAATATGCAAAATAGTTCGACCTACCGAACAAGTCAGCATGGAACAAAGGAGTGGAAATTTCCAAGCCTCGAGGCATTTACCTGAATTGAATGCGTGCCATGTATACGTGACGTACAACATGTAACTACGTTCTAAACTCTGAACACAAAAATATGCAGTAGATATTAGATGAAAATGAAGTTATTCAGTATGCTAAATTTTTAATTCATTTAATTAATGTTACGTCAAGGTATGTGACATTGTAGTCTCATGTTATATAGCCCTTATTTAGTGTTATTTCAACAATATTTTTGGGAGAAAATTATAGTCTAATTATTTATATTATTTAATGTTCAGACATCTGAAACTGCGTATCAAATGGAAATCTTTAATGGGCTTATTGTCCATTTTTGAAAGGCAGGTTTGGAAAAGTGCCAGATCGTGCCATACCTGGATCATTTGTCATTGACATTGTGTACTTCATGGAACATTTCAAATTTCAAAAGTATCGTACTTTCTATGTTTTGATTTATGTTTAACCATTTCAATATGTATGTTTTCGTCATGATTTTTCTCGCACCATGAATGCATCATGTAATCTCTATTTTAAGAACAGCTACACATCTGATTGTCATCGTTAAACAGTTATTCAAAGGTCAATTATTCAGTTAATGACCGGGCGAATGAATTTTTTTGCATGGTGAGACTTGGATATAAAAGTTTTAGAGTCTCGCCTACTTGAGTTATTCAGACCTTTGTCATCGTATTAGGTTGTAAAGTTGGTGTTTTTGTAATGCCTTATACTGTATTCAATAGGCCGAATGATCACAGACAGCCTCATTAAAATTCAACATAACCAAAATACCCCCGCGTCTAGTCCTGAATAGACTCGACCGTGACGCGGTAGGTGTGTCAGTGTTACTGACGTGATAGGTGAACGAGTTCTATTTTTGACACAAAGCGTCTGGCGGAAATGTACAAATAGGACGTGTCGTCTGGAATCTGTGCCATTTCTTACGTCTACGATACGTCTCAGCCATATCGTCAAGTGTTCTACTTCGGCTTCCCGAGTATTTGAGTACCTTGAACGAGTCGAGGGGAGTGCTATCTATCCATGGGTGACTGTGGCGGTGGGGGTGACTGCGGAGGGGGCGGCGGTGGCGGTTGCGACAGTGGCGGTGGCGGTTACGACAGTGGCGGAGGGGGGTTTAATGTTGGCGGAGGTGGTTCTGGAGGACTAAACAGCAAATATGCCATCATTGCAGTCTTTGTGGGTCCAGTACTGGTCATAGCAGGTGGAGTTTTCATCTCTCGATATAGTTGGATTGGAGCTACGGGACTTGGGATTGGAGCCTTGATGCTATGCCTGGGTCTTGCATTGCTAGGCCCGGGAACATGCTTTTTTTGTAGACGGTACATAAAGGCTAAAAGAGAGTCGGCCGCCTTAGCACGAATGTTCGAAGCTGTAGCCAAAAATGAAACAGGCACTGCAAACCCCGCCATGACGTATCCAACGTCAGACATCGACACACCGGGAAACCCTGCAGTTCAACCCACGTCCGCAGGGAGGCCTCCGTTTCCCGGGACACAATATGAACAATACCCTTCATACCCCACAAGGTAACAATGATGTTATCGGTATGGATTATTGATCATTAGGTAAAATTGCTTATATAAAAATAATGCCTTATAAAAAGCCTTCAACTGAAAATATTAATGTACATGTAAAGCAAGTATAACGTTAACTTTGTAACTTCGTAAGGGTTGGACACTAAGTGCGTTTATGAGTGCAAGGCATCCAAGTATTAAGACATGCAAAACATTTCGCACTGTCATATTTTCGAACTGTACGTCGATATCCGATACATGTAAAGCCGTAGGTTGACCTGTATTTGTATCCATTACAAAGCAGGGGTTTAAACGTATATGTTTATATCCGGTACACAACCGGTGTGTTGACCTGCTTTTTTATATCTAGTATGTAGCAGGCGTGTTGACGTGTATGTTTATCTCATGTACACAACCTCCATGTATACGTGTTTTTACCGGTACATAGTCGGCGTGTAGAGGTTACCTGATTTGCTTGCGTCTAAAACCATACATCTTTCTTTCATCACAGTTTGACACCGGGGTATACACCTTCTGGAGTGCTACACCCACCGACGGGGGCACAACCACCCCCTACGGGACTACATCTCGCAACTGGCGGGCAGCCACCCCCTCCGGACCCGGGACTACACCTCCCAACGGGCGAGAAGCCACCCCCTCCGTACCCTGGACTAACCGTACCAACGGGCGAGAAGCCACCACCTCTGGGACTACACCTCCAAAAGGGTGCACAACCACCTGCTCCGGGACTACACCTCCCAACGGGCGCACAGCCACCCCCTCCGGGACTACACCAACCAACGGGCGCACAACCACCTGCTCCGGGACTACACCTCCCAACGGGCACACAACCACCCCCTCCGGGACTACACCAACCAACGGGCGCACAACCACCCCCTCCGGGACTGCACCTCCCAACGGGCGCACAACCGCCCCCTCCGGGACTACACCAACCAACGGGCGCACAGCCACCCCCTCCAGGACTACACCTACCTACGGGCGTACAACCATCCGCTCCGGGACTACACCTACCAACGGGCGCACAACCACTCCCTCCAGGACTACACCTACCAACAGGCGTACAACCATTCGCTCCGGGACTACACCAACCAACGGGCGCACAACCACCCCCTCCAGGACCACACCTACCAACGGGCGCACAACCACTCCCTCCAGGACTACACCTACCAACAGGCGTACAACCATTCGCTCCGGGACTACACCAATCAACGGGCGCACAGCCACCCCCTGCAGGACCACACCTACCAACGGGCGTACAACCACCCCTTCCGGGACTACACCTACCAACGGAAACTCGGAAATATGATTGTTTTCTAGAATAAGCCTGCACTTCACAAAAAAGGCAATGCTGACGTTTGAGAGTTAACATTATATACATCAAGGATGTGGCATCATCATATATAATATGGGAGTTGAAACATTTACTAACATTCTATTTGCACAGTGAAGTGTGCACAAGTGTATTTGGAGGTTAGATGCCATATAGAAGAGGTCAACGCATCCTAAAAGGGCTTTTTTTATCTTTTATATATAAGATATGAAATCTTTTTATATGATCTTTTATTCAATATGATTCTAAATACTCACCATTACTGCTACAAACTCAGCTAAATACACATATCTTTGCACACCTGGAATTTAACGCCTACAGAAAAGTGTTTCTTAGAAAAAAACTACGTCTAATTTTTGCACTTTACGTTCAGAAATTTAGAAACTGCGTGTAAAATGAAAATGGATTTATTGTCCATCTTTTCTATGGAAAATTTGGCAAAGGGTCAGGTCACGCCTCATATGGATAATTTGCCATAGTCTAGGTCGGGACCATTTCAAAAGTATTAACACTTTTCTTGCGTATACGCTATGTAGAAATATCATCCCAGGGAAGGTAAAGTTTGTGTATGACACATGTGTGGTAGTAGATTTTAGTCTACCGCACAAGTGTCACTCTGTCCACCTGTTGAATATAGAAATAGAACACTTGGTGGGTTATCATAATTATAATATCATTTTTTTGTGAGTATGATTGTTGTTACAGCGTTTATGGTGAGCATTTAGAAAATTTAGACATCTCGTTTTTTTATCCATGTTTTTGCCTCCCTGCATTCATTTGAGTCTGAAGAAATATATTCATAGAACTTACTTGTACCTTAGGTATGTTTAACTGTTTAAATATACATAATATTGTAAAAGTGATTGTGTACAGATAGCCTGTATTAACTATTATTCTCAATAGAGTCGATTCCAATTCACCTAGAGTGTTTTAAAATTATTCAAACAATTGGAAATGGAAGTTTGAACACACTCGAACTTTTGCTATATGTTGGAAAAATTAGAAAAGTATCAGTAAATTTCTCTTTGCTTAGAACAGTTTTTAATGATCAGTATGTGTTGCAACAGTCGCGTCAGGTGGGGTAAATTTTGGTTATTGCCCCCAAAACTTAAGAAAGGTGAAAAGCTACTTCCACTTTATTATTTGTGTATTGTTTTTTTTTAGATTTCTCTGTTGGAAACTTACTTTTGTGGGGAGGGGGGTGGTAGAAAGACATTGCATCCTGAACTTTTTAGGGATGTATGAACTACCCTCTTCCCAAACCACTGACCATGTTACAAAATATTGTGACAATTTTTGAACATGTTACAAGTAATTATTAGTATATCTTGAAAAGTTTAGAAAGTAGCACAAATAACGTATTTTGTGCTGAAATGTTTCTAACACGTGGTGTTATAGTATAAAGTATATCTGGAATGTCAAAAAATTTTAGAAATCGTTCTAAACAGTTACTTTTCCCTCTTACACTGTTTAAAAAAATCAGAACAATTGGCAAATGTAATTTGACTCTATCGTTCTATAGATATATGATCTTGGCGTTATAATAATTCAAATGGTTAATCTCATTTCTTTTAATTTCATCCTACATGAAAGTTTTGGTCACTATTCCTACCGTAATCATGTAATCTATATCTTAATCTAAATAGGAAGGTTCAACTATGAAAGCACGAAATAAAAAGGTTTAGTACAAACTAACTGGTAAGTGCATTTTAGCTTTACTTTAGCCAATATTAAAAAATATATATATATATATATATATATTTAAAATAAAGCATGAACTTTCTGACCCTGTAATCGGAACCACAACATTTTTGTTATGTTTAGCCTAATTTGTTGACCCGCAGAACAACTCAACACTGAACAAAGGGATGGAAAATTCCACTCCCCAAGGTGAAGGGCCCATCTCAAATGTCAGTGTATTGTGTCAAAGTAATCGAATGCGGACATATAATCCATGCAAACAATTGCTTCATAGCCTTACCCACATAACGTATTAAGCCTTTATAGAGTCGCCTTAGGTATAGGGCATATCTCTTTATATGCTTTGCGTATATTTCTCAGAACAAAAAAAATCGCCACCGGAAGTAGGTTTGTGACGGTGCTGACGTCATCACTAGCCAGGTGCTATTCTGAACCGGAAGTGTTAGGAGCTAATGTACAAATAGGACGTACGTTGTTTTGGGAGTTAGGCCCCCATGCACGAACCTAGCGATAGAATAATCCTATTGATGACCTAGTTCAAAAATAAAGTAGATGTAATGTCACTAGCGCCCCGGTTTGTTTGTTTGTTTTATTTTCTTAATACTAAAGGGTGAGCCTAATTACATGGTATCGAGTGCATGTAGCTTGGTGAAAGTCTACAGAGAAAACATTCTGAAATTTCTTTCAAGTATTGCGATAAGGTTAGAAGCAGAACAGCAGTTGTAAAATTAAAACACACATTTGGCAGTATAATTCTAGTAAAAAAGCTACAGCAGTGAAAATATGACGTGTGTTTATATCTGATATGCAGCTGACATACGTCTGGCATCGTGTTTTCGTAACTCCTAGGGTTTTGGGCCCCCCCAAAATAGATAGTAGTAACTCTTGATATACTAGGGATTTTGTGTATCTGCACAAAAAGATACAAGAAGATGTCAAGAACAATTGCGGATATTTCATTGTATGCCTATAACATTCACAGAATATGTATATTTTTGTGGTATTCATTTGATCAATGTAGTTTCATAAATTATGTAAATGACTGTTTTTCTTGCACACTTTCAACCATACCACTAGGGCAAGCGTACCAACGGGAGGGCAACCAACGGACGATCAGCCACCCTCATACCACGATCTCTATCCCTCGGCACAACAACCCGAGTTCGATACGATCTCAAAAATATAGCCTTTATAAGATCGTGTAACATTTGTTCTATGCAACAGGCTTATTACGGCACCGTATATATATGTCAAGCCCAATCTTGGGACAGTTGTAAATGTGCCGTAAAAAAACACAACAGTCTTGTAACGGAACTGCCGAAATCTTAGTTACTAAAATTGGCAAAAAGTTACACTCCAAGTCCAAGCAGATCCTACGATGGCGTAAAATAGTACCAAACTTGCCAAGGAGTGTAGTCAGCCAAATAGCAAAACACACTCCTAAGCCAATTTTACTCCTCTGCCAGCTTATGCTTCCGTAGGATCTCCTTGGAGATAAGCAAAAAGTGTTCTTGCTGCAAATTCGAAGAGGTGACACAGGCGAGTGAAGCTAAGACCACCACTCCGTCCGGAACAACACCTGCCAACGAGTCAGCATCTCCCTCAGAGACTGCACCTACTACAGGCCGCACAGCCACCCTCTTCCTTTTAGATTTTTGGTGAAACCATTAACACAGACACGTATACGTATGTAAATATCTAGATATAACACTATCTTGTGACTTTTATAAATCGGCAGTCGTACCGTATGGGATCGGGGCATCCTTGACAGAAATGTCGTTGAAAATTATTTTGACGTTGTGGCGGAAAAATAGCCGCCAAGTTACTATTTCTTGTCTTCGTGGATGGACTTCTCTTATGTGTGGTCTAAAATTAAAACAATGCATATAATTATTATGACTGCACATTATTGTATGTTCAAAACATAGCGAATCAATAACTCAATATTGCTCTAGCTTATGGCAATGGGATTTCATTTTCTGTAGTATATTGGTCCATCATTATTGTGCATGGTTTCTTTAGCAAGAAGACATCACAATGTAAGAAGCAGGTTATATTGGGATAAATTGAAAATTTATTGCAAACTATTGCCCGTATGCTTATTGCAAGGACAAAGAAGACGTACACGTGACAATAGATAGTGATATAAGATCATCGAATCAATCTATTATAGAAAATGTGGGACATTTCATTTCCAACTGTTTTCAAACAAGAAGTCAAATCCCTCAATAGTAATATATGTTTTACAATCGTACTCGATATTCTGTATGTACATACAATCAGTTAATCTTTATATGTTAGAATTTAGATTATTTACCCGTTTTCAATTACTCTATGTATTTGATTTGGGTCATTGCAATTAGCTCCATGGGAATGAATTTGCAATAGTCCATTTCCTATCATTGTAAAAAAAGACTCGAATCACTGACTATTTCTAGAGAGATTGAGTTTGACTTTTTTTGTAAGAAGAGAATGACAAAAAAACCGCTTAGCTTAACATCCATACAATGACAGGTGACGTAGCATATCATGTATAAACCAACCTTGTTGTCTTTAGAATTCATATCACTTGTTTAAATGCATAAAATTTTTACAAACCTATATGTATTAATGTGTTTATTTCTATTTCTGAAAAGAGATACTTGACCGAGAACACCCCGAGGCGACCAGTGTGCGATGAATTGTGAAATAAAAACACATATGACAAAGAACGTTTTAAACAATAGACTAAAATAGTTCTATATACAAAAAAACTAAGTATAATAGTAAAATGTGTACAATTTATAAAATTAACAATGTCGATTTCTAGAGCATTGAGGTGCCTCCCTTAATATTTCTAATTAGATTAATTTTGTCACCTTGCCTTCAATTTAACAATTTTCACTAGAACAAGAAGTGCGCTATATATCGTGCAATTCAAACTATACTTACAACACCAGTAAAGATTTAAAGAGACTTCAACAAGTTTACAGTCGCAGAAGAATGTATCCGACAAATGTGACCTTTGACCTACACCTCAGTGTTTTGAATCCGTGGGCATAATCATAGTGGGTTCACTGTCCGAGTGTTGCAAGACTGGTTTGACAAGGCGTCGCTGTTGCCCATTCTGATCTCATTGGTCATAGCCTATTTTGGGAGCATTTTCGTATAAAAATTTGTCTTTTATATATTTCATGAATATTTTATCAATTATTAAATACGTCAATTTGTTACGAAATTCAAAGGGGTCTGTATAGCCTTTTCAGCCGAAATTCTTGTCATAAAACATCCATACATAATAAGAACTAATAACTTATTTGCCGTCCTTAATATCTTCCATTAGACACTTTACTTTAAACTCAATGTCTAAAAATTCTTTATACAATCCGTAAGTTACTCAATACTACGCACCCTGATAATTATCGACCACAATTAAACATGGGTCAATTCTTCAGTTAACAACCGGGCGAATCTATTTTTGACATACATGTATGGTACTACTTGGCCACGATTATTACTTCTTCAAGTTCGCTTTCTTTTAAAACTTTTGTCTTGTCTTAAGTGATATGAAGTATATATATATATATATATAGTATGTAAAGACAAGGTATACGTTAAATGCTGAATGGTAATCTTTCTTAAGTGTTTGAAAACTCTACACGGTCAAAAAGCCCCTACGTTTATTTCAGAATGCGTTACACCATGACGTATTGGGTGTGTCTCGGCACTGAAGCTAGAGCTAGCTAGGTGCAATTTCTAAAGGTGAAGGTGTTTGGAAGAAACGTACCTGTTGTTTGGAATCCCTACCGTTCTTGCGCCTAGAAAACATCCAAGAAATATCGTTAGGTGCTCTGTTTTACAAAGCAAACTGAGAGGCTAGAGGCATAAAAGTAGCAATGGGTGACATCGGTGATTACTATGGGAGTGGGAGACTGGGTTTTGACAGTGGCAGACCGGATTTTGACAATGGCGGACGAGATTTAGACAGTGGCGAACAATATTTTGACAATGGCGGACTGCGTTTCAACAATGGCGGACGAGAGTTTGGTAATGGCGGCCAAGAATTTGACAATGGCGGACAGGGTTTTGACAGTGGCGGGCAGGGTTTTGACAGTGCCGGACGAGGTTTTGACAGTGGTGGACGAGGTTTTGACAGTGGTGGACAGGGTTACGACAGTGGCGGACGTGGTTTTGACAGTAGCGGACGTGGTTTTGACAGAGGCGGACAGGCTTTTGAGAGTGTTTGGCGGGATTTTGACGGTGGCAAACGGGGTTACGACGGAGGCGGACCGGGTTACGACAGTGGCGGAAGGGGTTACAACAGTGGCGGACGCAATTTTGACAGTGACGAGGGGTTCGTCAACCCAAGCAGCCGAACAACACCTGTCAACCTACACCCTGCCTACAACAACAGAACGCAAACCAACACAGTCGGACGTGACGTTATATTTTTGTGCATGTTTACCGGCTTATTGTTGTTGATTCCCGGGTTTCTACTGACCATCCTTGGCCACAGGCATGGCTATAACGGCCTGTGGGCTGCCGGGCCCGTGTGCTTGTGCCTGAGTCTCCTATTCTTCAGCAGGGGAAGTTTCTGTCTGTGCAAACAACCAAAAAAAGCTACATATGAGACTGAACTGTGGACAATGCAGACGGCAACACCAAGAGGCCCCCTGTCGGATGAACATGGTACTGCACACACCGACATGATGTATCCGACACCAGTTATTGAACCACCGACAGAGCCTACAGCGCAAGCGATGGTCGAAGAGAGATCACCGATTCCCAAACAACAGTACCGGCAATACCCTCCATATCCCTAAAGGTAAGCTTCCCATTTTGTAGAAGCACAATTTTCTTCTTCGCAAGCGCTGACGAGAACTAAATATTCCGTCTATATCAAACACACTATTAGGGTGGTGAGCTCATCACCTAAGTAACCATACACATACCATATCTGTTTATAAAGTAATTCCTTGCTTTTTACTACTTGTAAAACTGTCGACATATTAACTGGGTATTTTAACCGTTTATGGAATTCATTCAGTGTATATTGTGCAGTTACCACGGCTTGCCCTTTGTAATAGCCTCCAGCTAAATGTAGTTATTTGTGTAGACCTGCGTGTAATATTTTTGAGTTCTTTCTTTACATTTTTGTGGCAATATTTTAAGAAACACACGGGTCTTACATGAGCCAGTTTCTAATATGAACCTTATGCTGCTTCCTAGATTAAATGGATGTGTTCCTACGAGCAGTCGGATGATGTCAACGTTTTTGCTTCATTTGTATGCTTTCTGATATCTTGTCATTTTCTGTATCACAGTTCGACAACAGTGTATACAACCTGTGAAGTGGGGACACTTCCCTGCAAACGGTTGCCCTAGAACATCCACCCCTACTTCTACCAACGAAACAACATGAGAACACGTACAGATTGGCAAGCCCCACGTCCGGGACTGTAGCCAGATCTATTAACTGATTAACTGAAGCGTGCAATGCACGACTAAGCCTTGCGGGGCTGAACCAATGTGTGTACCTGTATCTCTGTGTGTGAGTGGGTATGTGTTTTATGTGTTTGTGTATGTGTGTGTGTGTGTGTGTGTGTGTGTGTGTGTGCATGAGCGCGCGTGTGTGCATGCTTGTGTGATATACGCGTACGCATGTTTGTGTGTGTTTGTGTGCATGTTTATATGTGAGAGTTTTTGTGTTTGTGTTTACCTATATGTTCACCTTTTTTGTATTATATACAAATTATATTCTACAAGGCGTGAATGGATATTAACAGTATTCGGTAAAAATATCATACTTTGTGTTTACGGCATGTTTTATGTTTACTTTTATACAAGCAAGTAATGTACAGGGATATCTACAGCTTAGCATAACTTAACATAATCATCATAAACAAAAAGGTTTAGGAATAATATTTTCTATTACAGCCTTTAATTAATATATTTGACAAAATTGTTTTAGTAATACTCCATATGTTATATTTTAATCTGGTACTATCAACATTTCACTGGCAAAGTACAAAGCTGTAACATAAATACTTTTACCCGACAATTCTCTACACAAATATATACTAATGTACCCATGTATTAAAATATTAGAATAATCATAATCAATATTTGAATATTCTATCACAAAATAAACAAAAGAATTAATATGTCGAAGAATTCTTTGTTTCTCTTTTGAATCGCATATTGTTTCGATTCGTATTGCTTTTCAATCTATTATAGTAAGATGATAGACAGCATGATAGACGATAAAAAACACAAAAGGCCCTTCACGTGGATTTATGACAGAATATCAACCTATTAAAATTCGTATATACATATATAAATATCTAATTATGCCATAGCAAGTTATATCTCTTTTAGGACACCGTTGTTGTTGTTGGATGTCCATCGCTCCGTTAGTCATTTCTATATTGCCTCTAACCCTCGAATACACAAGTGCATTTTTACCGTGCAAATATGATGTCAGTAATGTTTCTACTCCCATATTCTATATAAAGTTGTCCGTCCTGGATGTATAGCAATGTAAAACTATTCTAGAAAACAGTCGTATTTCCGAGGAAAAGTTTCCGTTGGTCGGTGTAGTCCTGGAGGGGGTGGTTGTCCGTTTGTTGGGATGTGTAGTCCCGGAGGGGGTGGTTGTGCGCCCGTTGGTAGGAGTAGTCCGGGAGGGGAAGGTTGTGCGCTGCAATAAAGGAGATAACAATAATTCAGGATATTGACAGGATGATGCAATCTACAGAATGAAATAAATACAGCTATTGTTGTAGGAGAGGCTGGGAGGCGGTACCTTGAGGGCCTAGGGTACTGTTGGGACGGTGTTCGTGGAGATGGCGATATTTCTGCAGCCTCAGCTTGAAATGAACCAAGTATCATAACAGTACGGTTTCCCGGTGGGGCGCTGGCAGATGTTGGATCGGCAGTGCTTGCAGGACTTGGTACATCCGCCAGGGGGACACCAGATGTCACCGTCTCAACTGCCGGCTCTTCGGTCTGATTTTACAATCTTATCTGCACCGTTCGCAAAATTGGCAGTATATGCACAAACAGCAACACCCCAGGCTAAATAGTAGAGGACCCAAACACAAAAGTGCCAGGCCAGCAGGGTAAGGATCTTTCCCATGAGTATAAATGTCAGAGAGCGTCCAAATTAGTCCAAAACTCAGAGCATCCACACCAAGGAAAATTAGAATAAAACCGCACAGACGGAAACAATCACGCCCCCTTCCGCGAGAATGACCACCCCTTCTGCCAAAATGACCACTCCTTCCGCCAAAACCACCACCCCCTCCACCATAATCACCACCCCCTCCGCCAAAATCACCACCACCCCCTCCGCCACTGTCACAGCCACCTCCGCCGCCACCCCCTCCACCACTGTCACAGCCCCCTCCGCCGCCACCCCCTCCACCACAATCACCCCCACCCCCACCGCCGTCACAGTCACCCATGGATAGTAAGATCCCCTCTCAACTCGCTCCAAGTGCTAAAGTTAATCAGCAAGAAGTAGTGCACTCAACGACAGGGCCAAGACGTATCTTTGGCGTAGAAATGGCACAGATTTTACAGAACACGTCCTATTTGTACATGTCCACCAGACGCTTTCTGTCAAAAATAGAACCCTTAAGCTATAACGTCATCACAATGGATCACCTGATGAGTCATGGTCGAGTCCATTTGAGGAGTAAACGCAGGGAAAATTCAATGATCTAAAACTTATCTATGGAGTCAAAGCCTAATTGTGTTTCAAAACCTATAAAAATATGCCTGTTTTCTGCATAATGTACTACTACAGACAATGACAATTGTTTTGTACGCAAGAAGGCAGGACAAATTAAAGAAATAATCGTATATAAAATTTCCCCACCAAAACATTGATTCGCCCAGTCGTTAACTGAAGTATTGACCTATGTAAAATTGTGGTCGGTGATTATCAGGGTGCAGCTTTGCTTAAAATAAAGATTGCGTGAGGGATCTTGACAAAAAAAAAGTTTATAATAAAAACAAGAATGAAAATAAAATAGAACAGAAAAGAGAGAAGAATAATGGTTTAAACACTTTTTTTTATAAACAACTCTTTTTGGTTAACGTTTTTTTTTCTAATCCGGGGCCCTATTAGGGCAAAAAAATGTATACGTGAAGATATACACAAATAATGCCTACGACTATTTTCTTCTGTCTTGTGTTGTTCGGTGAGTTTGCCCGACCGGCCCACGATTTGAAATTGTAAATGAAGACTAATATACGTTATACTATTACAATGACACACACATGTATGAGTACATAAAGAAAAACAAGAATGTCACGTGCATGAATGCTACAAACGAAAAAGACATGTGGTTAATATTGACTTTGTTTTGCCAAACCAGTTTTACCACACTCGGTTAATGAACCCATGGCCCACTACGATTATGCCTATTATTGAGTCAACGTACTGAACTGTGAATTGAAAATAATAGTACTCACAAACCTGTATCGATCAATACTGTATTGAAGACAAGTGATCAACGTATCTGATATAATGAGCAAAAAAAATGAATAAAGCATGTCCTATTGAAGCATGTCCTATTGGAGGCACTAACTGTGCATGTCCCATTGTAAAACAGTCTATACAATACAATACAATACACATAACATATCAACTTAGACTTAGCGCACGTATTCTCGATATAAAAACGCGTAACAAGGCTTACCCTATCATCTGGCATTAAAAGATTTAATATCTTCAGCATTGCCTTTAATTTCTTTGTATGCTTTACAAAAAAAAAAACTATTTATTCTGTTTTTGTCAATAACTGGCTTAAAAGCTCGATAATAGTCACATTTCTAAAAAGAAACAATACCATAAGACTTATTAACAATATAGAGTATACTTTTAAACAAAGGTAACGAATAATGGTTAATGGAACTAAACTAGACACCCTTATTGAACATCGTACATTTTTTTGCTTTGATTTCATAGTTTGAAACTTTCTTTCCTATTGGTTGATTTTGCTCTCTTGATTACACACATTGAACGCTGAAAACTGCCTCGAGAAATGGAAATTCTCACCCCTTTGTTCAATGCTGTAGGTCAATAAATGTAAAATGGCTGACTTTTGGAATTTTAGAAATACACCGTTGCAGGTTCTCATCTAAAACTTTTTCTACGTAGTATTATTTTCTTCAGAACTATTCTTTTAAGTAGTTTCCATGCAAAAAATCTGTGAGGTGGTGAGGGCACTATTTTATCTCTTTTAGGACACCGCTTACCTTTACTATATGGCATCTAACCTCTGCATACATTGGTGCACATTTCACTGCCAATATAATGTAAGTGATGTTTTTGTATAATGTATTACTAAGTAATGTTAAATTATCGTATCAAATCTGTAGAATAGACAAAACTACATTTCTGTCTCCTCGACACCGATGGCTTTTTCGTAGGAAGGGGTGTTAACTGGACTCCGATCCCTCTTATACTAGGGAATAACTCACGCCTTTCCACACAGATGTAGAGCACTTGGTGACAATGTGTATTCACTCAGATGGTATCGTACCGGAGTGCCCCCCAAGCCTCAGTCCGCATGCGTCGACTGTTCCATCAGTGAGGGGGGGACTCAACCATTCTAAATAAACTAACATTCCCCCTTTTTTGTTCTCTTTTTTGGCTACTCTACATAAACGTTATATAAGTTTAAACAAAGAAATCTGTTAACAGTCTATAGCAGTCTAAAACTAGAAAACTATAAAGGTGACATAATTTTGAATACTACACAAAAAGTATTTTTGGAATTAATACTTACTAAGTTCTAAAGAGACTAAATAAACTAGGAAGGTAGATGAACATATCAGACTTTCTCAACCAATACCTTCTTCTCATCACAACTGTGTGCTAGTAACAATACTCTTTTCAGTGTATTACGATATACTTGCAATACAAAATGCTCTTCAAAAGTGTCATACAAAATACTTGTCTCAACACAAGAGTAATACAATATGCTGTCTGGTCTCATCACAAGAGTACTACAATATGCTGTCTTGTCTCATCACCACAAGAGTAAAGCAATACATTCTTCTCACCTTGAATACTTAATTGTCTCATCACAACAGGAGTAATACAATATACTGTCTTGTCTCATCACCACAAGAGTAAAGCAATACATTCTTCTTACCAATACTTCCCCTTTTCTCTTTTTGTTCTTCTTGGAAAGTCCGTCTGACTTTGAGTGTCCTGATGGTAATATAATCTCTCTGACAAGAAACTCGCTAATCATTGATCGGTCCATATACCGTAAGCAGATAGAGATGTCCACACGACTGTTTACAACGACCAGTTCATGACGGTTCAAAGATGTTCACATATAACACGGATACATATAACACAGTCACTTCTTCCTTGTCTTCTTCGCTGTTTTCACTGACTTGTGCTACTGCGTTAGCGTTTTCGTCGCTGTCTTCTATGTTGACTTCATGACTGATTTGGCCTTCTAGGCTTTCAGTTTCTACTATGACAGGCTGTGCTACCATCGCCTGTTTTTCCTGACGGCTTTCCAGTTTTTCAAGGCGACCAACCGCGTCCTGGTACTTCTTTGTCAGGCTGTCAGTCTGGAGAATGACACTGTTTAGATCCATCTGTAACTTTTGAGTTTTGTCTTTTTCCGTAGCTATCACTTCTCTCATGGAGCTGTTCTCATATCGCAACTGATCAGTCAACAATTGCAACTGTGAAACGTCATCCTCTGTCTGCTCACCTAGAGATTTGAGTTCTTGATTGGCTTTGGTCAGTGTGGCATTTTTCTCCCTGAGATCAGCAATGTTAACTTGGGCAGTCTGGAGATCAGTCTTAAGACTTGCAATCTGTGCTGCATACGTGACTTGGAGAGCAGCTAGCTCTTTATGTGGCAGTGCTGCTGCTGACGGAGCACTATCCCCTGTATGGCACTTGCTCGTATCAGTTCCCTGGGTCACCGTGAACACCTCATTGACCCTGTGTGGCTTATCCACCAAGGGAACACAGTAGTGGCCAGATGCCGTCAACTTGAGGTCGACATTCTTACCAAATATTGTGGCCCTGTCCTCCTGCGTGTGCAGTACCACACCGGCCTTCTTCATGGCATCTAAAGACAGCAGTAATGGAATGTCCCGGTTTACAACATCGGTTGATATCAGCACCTGTCTGTCAGCTATGTTAGCAGGGATTCGGTATCTTCCCAAAGAAGGTAATGTCTCGTCCCCTCCAAACTTGAACACATGGGAACTGGTGTCTCGTGTGACATTCACCCGTGCCTTCTTATCCAACACCGATAAGTACTTATCCAACCACTCACGACCGCATACAGTGGAGGAACATGCCGAGTCGAGGACAGCACATAACAAATCCTCTTCTGACCCTTCCGACATCATGCACTCGGAAGCACCATGGGCAAACATCACCGTAAACTTTTTATCTTCAGCCTCTGTTGTGTAGGCCTCCTTTGTCGTAGCATCTGGACATTTCCGAACCAGGTGCCGGAAAGAGCCGCAACAGTGACAACGCAGGAAATCGCCGTTACGATCTTTTGGATTCAGCTTTTCACCAGCATAATCAGACTTCTGACCCGTTCTATACGCCTGGGGGCCGCCATCTTGGAAGTGTCCTGATCTGTATGTATGGGGGCCATCATCGTGGGAGTTCCCTGACCTGAACGCATGGGCGCCGCCATCTTGGAAGTGCCCGTTGCGATTTCTAGCAGTGCCTGTCTGTCCACTGTACCCGCGTTCTGAACCTCGGGACCATTTGGCACCGCCGCCACGGGATGTCTGATAGACTTCCGCTTCTGTTACATGTGCAATCTCTTGCTGAATGCCGCCTGAATAAGACGAACGTGTCGATACCAGTTCGTCACTGAACTTTCTTAAGCTGCTTTTTGCTTGCATGAACAGACTAACGTCTTCCTTGGAATAATCTACTCCAGTCATTACGAGCTTGGCCTCTTCTAGAGTAAGGTTGGCTCGGCGGACAAGTAGTAGACCCAGGACGGACTCAGGCAAGGTCACATTACCGGCTCTGTTCAGTTTGTTATATAATATGTCAAATGTGGAGATGTACTCACTGATAGTCGTTGTCGGACCACGGCTGTACTTGTCGAAGGCAACGAATGCCTCCCACAGTCGGCCGGTGTTGTCTCTTCGCAGATGCTCGTCCATTTTGTCAAGTACATTTTTGAATGAATTCTCAGCGGCAAGTTCCTCCTCCGTGAGTTTTGAACCTAAGAATTCCCTCGTCTTGTGCTCATCTTTTGATACCTCCGGTAGACTCAGCAGGATTTCAATACCTCGTTTCTTCTTCGGGATATTCGTAATCTTGTTCCACAGAAGCAACTCGAACCTGAACTGTTCGTAGCTTTTGTTTGCAAGATCAAGCTGTGGAATTTTTGTCCGCGCGCCTCCCTCGCACGCCGCCATTTTGGTCAAATCCGCGCCAAAAACACTGCACACAGAATCGTCGACAGAACCACGTACACGGTACTAGGGGTCCAGTATGACAGTCCGAACTTCACTACTGGAACCACCCTCTGCTACCATTTGTTAACTGGACTCCGATCCCTCTTATACTAGGGAATAACTCACGCCTTTCCACACAGATGTAGAGCACTTGGTGACAATGTGTATTCACTCAGATGGTATCGTACCGGAGTGCCCCCCAAGCCTCAGTCCGCATGCGTCGACTGTTCCATCAGTGAGGGGGGGACTCAACCATTCTAAATAAACTAACAAGGGGGAGGGGGGCTATATGGGTCCGGTTGGACGCCATATTGTGAAATATCCAATGGTGGGGCGTAGGCTGCGATAAAGTTTGGTTGTACAGCGGCTGGTAGATGTTGTACCGCTCCGGGTTGTACAGCGGCTGGTAGATGTGGTACCGCTCCGGGTTGTACAGCGGCTGGTAGATGTGGTACCGCTCCGGGTTGTATAGCGGCTGGTAGATATGGTACCGCTCCGGGTTGTACAGCGGCTGGTAGATGTGGTACCGCTCCGGGTTGTACAGTTGCTGGTAGATATGGTACCGCTCCGGGTTGTACAGCGGCTGGTAGATGTGGTACCGCTCCGGGCTGTACAGCGGCTGGTAGATGTGGTACCGCTCCGGGTTGTACAGCGGCTGGTAGATATGGTACCGCTCCGGGTTGTATAGCGGCTGGTAGATGTTGTACCGCTCCGGTAGGTGTGTATCCAAAAGGTAAACTATAATGAAGACAATAAAATGTAAATACAATCAACAAATTGGTCACTTCTGTCAGTTTATTTTGTTTCCGAAGTGCCAAATGACCTACACAGTAAAAGTATGTTCATTCCAAAAATGAAAATAAGATGTAAAGAACATTTATTTCTTTATTCTTTCAAGTGGTCAGCAAATAAAAACGGCTTAACAATGGATTAGTTGGTGTTTTTATTGATTTTATTGATTTTATTCATTTGGTTAATTTGAGCTTTGTATGATCAGCACAACGCTTGCTTACTTCTGAGTTTAAAGAAAATTGACATTGGTCACTTTTTACACTGCCTCCTTTATCAATTCCTTCAGTAAGCTTTTTTAAGCTAGGTCCAGGCATTTCCTGACACAAGACACTTTTTTGACAAATTTTTTGACCACCTACAGATTTCACTTGGCAAATACCTGAATATAACTTCTGCAGGAACATAATAGAAAATTTACCTTGTAGCATATTGTGGGTAGTATGATGGGTACTGCATTCCGGGGACTGCATGATATGGCCATGGTCCTGCTGGTGCAGTAACGCCTCCTGGCGGATTTACCACAGCGACTGTTGTTGGATGCACCATGACGTTTGGCCCTGTCCCTGTCATGACTGTTGGCCTTGTCCCTGCAACACTGGCTTGTGTAGCACCGGAGGTCACCATTTCAACTGTCGTCTGATCAGTATTGTTCGTTTCCGCTTTGCAAAACAATGAGCAGCACCCGACTGCCAAAATCTGAACTCCTATGGCCAAAAGTATTGACCCCAAAATCAACATGGCCGTATCACGAGCGACCGTGACGTGTACAAGCAGTAGGATAAGACCAGGCGTCAATACCAGTGCACTACAGACTAAAAGGCAAACAGAGTCTTTTCGGCACTTGTTGGAAGGTTCTGTAGTGTTTTCAGGGTGGTTTGACGCCGTTCTATCTCGCCGGGTTTCGCTCGAATCGGCGCCGCCACTACCTGTGACCTCCCCGCCGCTTGCATGATCAGTGTCCGCTTCGACGTCACTCATTGTAAGCTTGCTTCCCAGTCCGCGTTGAATACAGGTCGTGGGAGAAGAACAGCAAAATAACTACCATAAAAAAGTCCAAGAAGGTGCTGAGGCGTCCAGAATGAATATTAGGGAACGAACAACATGTTTCTTCAAGATTTAGTTTTTGTCACAGACCTATACCCAACTTTGACGTTATATCCGGGACACGCCTTGACAATCACGGTCGAAGATATTTTTGGTAGTGGGGGTGGAGATATCTTAAAACATGTATGTCGCTGTTTGCAAAAAAAGATATGCATTGACGCTGGCCACTACAATAAAGAATAGACTACAACATTAGTCATATATGCCAAGATAGTGATATTTTTTAAGGTGGAATGTATATAAAAAGATAGATAAAAAATCTTCATTACCATCACCCCTAAAACAGTTCATTCAACCAATCTTCATTGACCCATGATAATTTAGATCGTGATAATAGGCACTACTTAAAATAGATATTGCATATGATCACCCGTCATCATTATATTTGGAAACAACTTTTTAATTGATTCTAAAGGCCTTGAGAAAACTTTGTTAATAAAAAAAAAATGAAGTGGCCTTAAAGTAACTTTTCGCAAAGTTGTCTTAAAAACAAACAAAAAAACATAATTATTTTGGGAAATGTCTTTTAATGCCAAGTATGTAACTATAATAAAAGTGGCCTAAATCTAATAATTTTACGTCTTGAAGAGAAAAAAAAACTATTGTTATTGACCAGTTCGTTGTGATCATTACATGTCGTGTAATTTTCGTTTGGTGTCCTTTCAACTTTGACATTAACAGGTGAGTTCATTCAATTATTACGCCACAATCCGTCGGAATTTTGCCTGTGGGCACGTTAGGATGTTGTGTTACTTTGGTGTCTTTTTTACTCTCTTTGTGCTTACGTGTGTGTGGTGTGGAGGGGGGGGGGGTGCACAGTCAGCCGAGCCTGTGGGCACTTAAGGGCTTTGTTGTATTACTTTGTTGTCTCTTCGATTCTCTGTGTGTATGTGTGTTTACGTGTGTGCGTGTAGGGAGGGTGGGTATGTCTCCGTCTATTGTCGTTTTTATCAACTAGCAGATCTGAACAATCCTTCAAAACATAATTCAAGAACAACTTAATTTTCACTTGAACAAGATTTACACCTGGGTTACAAAAATTAACTGGTCGTCTTTCGAAATGAATATGTAACGCGATTTAACGCTCATTTTGTTATAGCAGAAACTCAGTTCAACGCTCCTTGTTGACTAGTCATCAGCTACTTTATAAGATTAGTCTGAATACTGCGATATTATGATCCTGC
This sequence comes from Branchiostoma floridae, assembly GCF_000003815.2. Taxonomy (NCBI): domain Eukaryota; kingdom Metazoa; phylum Chordata; class Leptocardii; order Amphioxiformes; family Branchiostomatidae; genus Branchiostoma; species Branchiostoma floridae. The sequence continues at coordinate 3,872,619 of NC_049993.1, read as the reverse complement.
GCAACAGTTGTAACATAACAGTTCCGTTCCTATTGGATTCATTGCGTCCATTGAAGAAAAATGTTCATTATCTAAAAATATTCAAATCTTCAAAACAATTAAAGACAAACATAAAAGTACTATTTTTTGTCAACTGTCATCAAACGCATTTCTGATGCATTTTCTACAGGATGGTCTGTAAATACTACCCTTCCCCCCCAATTAGATAACTTGGATTAGTCCTGCAGAATCAAAACAGCCATCTGGCGGTGATTCCACTAATTCATAAGGGGGAACCCAAAGATGGAGAAAATGAAATCAATTTGATTAAAAGGTATGCAGTCCTTCCTACCGAAGTTACCAATTAATTGCTCTGATTACACATTAAGTCTCATCAAAACTGGTTTCTATGGTTTAAATCGTTGTTATCACTCGACTCTCTCTCTCTCTCTGTTGTCTAAACAAACTCGCCATCTTTGACCCACCCACCCCCTAATACAGTTGTTATACATGAAAGCAGTCGGGGGCATTGTATACGGATGCACACACAAACACACGCAAACACACACACACACACGCACACACACACAAACGCACACAAACACTTGAGTCTAGAATTATCCATACGTTTGACTTGCTTTTTTTAATTCTCACAATATCTGCGACGTTATTATCATAAATCGTAGAATATTTCAAAATAAGTCTCGAAAAATTTAAATGTACATGAAAAGAAAATGTTACATCTAAATTAAAAGATAACTTCAGTAATGATACAACTTTGCTTTCTTGATTATTCCGTTCCATTTGATTTCATCGTAGATCACAAGTTTTAATATTTTTTTTCGAATTTTGACATCTAATATTCTTGTCTAGGGAAGAGAAATTTAATGATACAGAATTACACTTTGTATTATCATTTCCAAACGGATCACACTTTCAACGTGTACCCTGTTAAGTGTTAACTCTAATAAATACAAACATGTGAAGATCAAATCTATCCCTCCAAACCTAAATCAAACCAGTTTAAATCACATTTCTACAAAGTTGCCAGGCAGACTAAGAAAATTTATACGTAGCCTTTCAAATAATCCCGCATGCAATTAAAATAAAAACACATTGTAAACCCGTCTTCTTTGAAAAATAACTCAGTTCAACAACCTTTATTAACTAGTCAAAAGCTACTTCATAAGATTAGTCTGAATATCAGGAAGCTTGATTCTTCTCATTGTGCACAACATAGCTGGTATGTACAAGTAATTTAGGAACAGATACCAGTTTAATAACATTAGAAAGCAACAGTAAAAATGTATGAAATAAGCACAATGCCATTTATAGTATCCCCGAATCCCCCATATGGAGCCCAAATTAATATTGCCAATCAATCGTTATATTTTGACAATTATGCATGGTTCACAAACAACTTCGCAAACATTCGCCATGACTTACCCCCCATAGAGTAATATAATCACCCGATTTACTAAAGACCTAAACCCGAAAAATCCCCATAAAGACCCCCCTCTCACGGCTCGCGTTATGTATGGCCCAATTAGACGACGATTGTTTTTGAATAAGTAGATGTTTCTCTCTCTATCAACATTAAAACCATTCACCGGACCCGCTGCGCATAGATTTTATTGCGCCTTGAAATGACTAAAATTTACAGTGACAAAAACTCTGCTTTCAATGGTTCAGGTAACCCCCTAGTACACCCTCTTAACTTTAATGCATCATCTTTAACTTTGATCTGTAACACTTTAGAACCCATGCTATATGGAAATGCAAAACTTTTGTTCGTATATTAATCAGATTTTTCAGAATAGCCATCGGAATTTCAGTAATTTTCAGGCATAAATTGTTGGATTTTGGAGGGTCCCTGAGGGGGGTCCCAGAACGCCATAACGAAAAATAGCTGGAGTGTTTTAACTATATGTCTGTTCATAGTTCCACATACCTATCACACATAAAAAGTTTGAGTCGATTTGGCCGCCTCCCATCTTCCGGCCTCTGCCTGGTTTTCTCGTGCAATGACTCTTAAGAATTTAATTTTGGACCAGTGTGATTTCCCGCAAAGTCCATATATTTGGTTAAATTGTTTACAAACTGATCCGTTTTAACTGGGGGTGCCTTACGAATGGTCAATTCTCGCCCTTTTTTTTTTTTTTTTAAATTCATCTTCGTGTTAGTCCTTTTTGCTTGGATTGGGAATGGTTGAAACATGCTTTTTTTTCTAGGAAATGAAATGTGGACTGTCTAAATATTAAATTGACATTATAATGTAACAGTTTGACACAAAAATGAAACAAGCCCAACACGTAAACCTTTTTTTTAATCTTGAACATATTGAAGAACTTTGTTTATGTTAAGTTACATGGTTTCCAAACTTAAAGTATTGAAATAAATCTGTCAACTGGTCTGATGCATGCGAAATTTGTAACAGAACTAGAGTGCAATTAGACTGTCTCTATCTGTCAACTATAAACATGAGTTAATTCTAACAGAATTTTAATATACAAATTTCTCAATTCTTGAAGTGAATTGACACAAAGACGACATTTTTAAACACCTGTAACAAGAATAGTATCGTTCAAAGATCATACACGTCGTTAAAGGAAATATTTTAGAACGGTCACCATCTTTGCAGCTCAGTCTGTTTCTATTGCTGCGGTAACTGAGTGCAAGGGATGCCAGGAAATACTCATGAATACCAAAGTCTGAAAACCTGATTCATTCATTACTTGCATCACCATCAGTATCATTATATATAATCTTACGCCATTTATTAATGGTTGACCAAGACTTGCTGCAGCGGTGCCGTTCATCATGCAGGCCCAGCTGTTTCGTCCTGCACGATGGCAGACAACACATTCTCCCAGAAACGTGTCTTTGTCGACACAACTGTTGCCCTGAAAAAACAAGATCAACATCAATATATATTACTAATAGACATTTTTTTTAGAATTACTTCCTTCTTCACATGCCCAGGTAATAAAGACAAAATTACACTTATACTTATAATCAAGATTACCATTGATCATAAAACATTTACTATTCTTACAATCATGTACATCTCCACAATTGCAAAGAAACTAGAGGACGATGGAGTCGCTCTTCGCTAGACTTGTGCTAGCTTGGCAAGTTTTATGCCATGATATGTACGTGGTATCTGTAAACTGTTTTTTTTTATTGCAACATATATTTGCAAGACATGGTGGAGAGACATTCAACCTCGTAACCTATATTAGTGCCGTCATCGAAAACGAACACAAGTACATGGGTAAATAGATATAATTAAACAAAATAAAACAACAAGTTAGCAAATCAGTGCGGCAAAATTCAATAATGAAAATTCAAAGTAATGAACTGAGAAAATCATATCATTTAAGAGCAAATGTCTGTAAGGATCAAACAACGGTGGCAAAGGTAAAAAAAAATTGATTTGGTTCATATTTTGCACAGTGATAGTACTTGGTCCACAACCCCTCAAAATAGCTTTCTTTCAGATCAAAACTCCTTGGCCATGGTAACGGGCCACGGTAACGGGCCAACAAAGTTTTCTGGCCATTTTCCCCAATTTCCGCATTTCAAAAACACGGAAATCGGCATACTTTACGATATTGTCACTCCAACACCTTATATTGTATCGTAAAAAAAACAAAAAAAAAAACAACAAGATCTGAATAGACCAAACTTTTGGCTGTTTAGAAATTGTTGTGAAATTTCCAACGAGATAAACTTGAGTTATTGGGCAGCATCAAAACAATACAATGTTTCAAGCTTCAAAATAACGTAATTTTTGGCTTAACTTTGTAATGCTATAAGTGCCGCTCTGGTAATTTTTTTTACTTAAAATTTGTACCTGTATAGATGATTGGTATATCTATCAAATGCATGGTTGCAAAATTTGGGGTCTTGTTTAGTTGTCACGGGGTCGTCCTCATAAGTAGGCAAGTTTTTGCGTTTGACGAAAATTGTGAATTTTAGCCATGTTCAAAGTTCTACATGCGACAAAGTGAACCAGAATTCTACCTCAACTTCTTGTCAAAGGAAGATCTATGTATTGCCAAGTTAATAAATGCTTGCAGAGTTTTAGATCGTGATGTTTAGTCACGTGGTTGTCCCCGAAAGTAGGCCAGTTTTTGCGTCTGGCAAAAATTGTGAATTTTAGCCATGTTCAAAGTGCTTTATATGACAAAGTAAGTTAGAATTCTGATTCAACTTCTTGTCAAAAGAAGACATATGTATTGCCTATCAAACATCGCCAACAAACTGACTGAAAATGCGTGCTAAAAATCGTCAGACACGGTACAAATAAGCCGAAAACGGCCTTTGTGAAGTCGATGTACTGACAACATGTATGAAATTGTTATTGGGATCAAAAGAAAGCGATATTGTGGCGTCGGCACCATTAAGAGACGCCCGCCCGCTAAAGGTTGTCAAAGCCCGCATTACGATTTTGCAGACAACTTGCTGTGACATACTCAAGAAAAACGGTTCTCTATCTGTCCATTGTCTAATTACTGTAATTAGGGTCTTATGCAGTGGTTTCATGTTCTTGGCAGCCAGTCGGAAACAACATAGCGACTCGGGGCCTACAGACGGACATAACACTCGCCTTCGGCGATGCAATGCTTTAGTTTCGTGGTCAGGCAGCTACATAACGTATACAGTAACTTTTTTTTAGTTTCGATTTCAAGTGCATTGCAGTACGATGTTTCGTGAAGACATGTATATGACGTCCGGAGCACAACAGGTACAGCAATACCGCAACACGTAAATAAACTGTGCGTTGTACTACCTCCCATACCACCTCTCGAGCTCGGCCCCTCCGACCGTGGTGATGCGGTCCAAATGACCAATTCCGCATTATCCGCATTATCGCACACGCCGGATAACTGCACGGAATTCGCTGGCAAATTGGGTGTGCAATTAAGCGGCTTCCACTGTATAGTGAAATTACGATTTAGCTGTTATCGGCTGGAGGTAAGTAGATAGCATAAGTGTTGGTCAGTTTCATAGAAATGGCATGACTTTTTGGCCTGAGCAAAAGTTAGTCGTATCTAGATAATCTTTTTTTTTTTGGGGGGGGGGGGTCCTCTGATAATTCATGAGACTCTAAAAAACACATAGAAATCAAAAACGTATGAGTTATACCATATCTCGGATAATGTCCTATCATATAAAGTATACAAGAAGAACGAAGCTCTAAAGCTGGGTCAATGCAACAGAACACAGTTTTAGGCCTCAGAAAGATTTTATTAGTTAGTAATAACGGGTCATAGGGTGACCAGGGTGACAGTCTTCGACGCGTAAAAATATAGTAGGGTGTAAATTAGGAATGCCATAAAAAACGTATATGTTTGAGTTTATTGCATAAACCACAAAGTATCACAAAACAAAACGATTCTGTTCGCGTATCGGCTACTTTGAAACGCCACACCGTGGAAGTCAGATAACTGCAACTGACTCAGACTACAAAGGCATCTGTGTTATGGAACGCATTTATACACCAGAATATTTTTTTTTTCGATTTGGTTTTGGACAGAAGAGAACAATGTGGTTCTGCACAAAGTTTGCAACTTTTTTTAAACAGTGCCACATACACAGTACAGGCAGAAGGTAACGATAGTTTTCTTCTACCAAATTTATGACTACATCCAAATTTCACCATGCTGGTCTAGTTTAATAAATGAGAAAAAAGGAAAACCTTTAAATGTAACATTTAGCTTCAAAACACCAACGAATCCCATGAAAAGGATTCTTACATTTTGCTTTTAACCCTATATAGACTGGTCTTGACTGAATCATTTCACAACTTTTAATCAACTGTGGTATTTATCAATGTTTTGGAGAAAAAAACTGCAATCTTTAATTCTAACATTAGAAATGCATGAGAAATGCAGGAGAAATCCTGATAAGGTGAAACCGTTTTGAAGAATAGACTGAATCATTTCACAACTTTTAATGAATTCCATTATAGAAATTACTTCATATTTTAGACTGTACCTTTTGTCTTCATGTCATTTACTACATTGTAACAATGCTTTATGTTGTTGATTTTTTTTTTAATTTGACTGGCATGGGAGAAGGAAATTATGTCTTATGTATGGAGTCACTTACATGAAATGGTCGTATGTGATCGTGCAAAGGTCCGCGCATGTGCTTGTGGAAACAGCTGGCAGAGATGGAGCTCTTCCTCCTCATCACTTCCCTGCTGCAGCATTTCACCTTTAAACTGCCAGGGGGCGCTAACAGACCGTCCACCATAGGATCCAACGGCGCCTTCCATGCGGCCAAGAGGTTCAAGCTCATTGCTGGGCTATTGGCTGAAGACACCGCTTGACACCACGGCCAAATGCCACCTTATTAAAAGATTTGTCTTTAAGTTACTTTAACGTTCCTATTTACATATGCTAAGGACTTCTAGTGTTGTCTTAAAAATGCTACTTAGTGTTATCTATGAATCTTGATTTCTTTCTCTTAAGTTAGCACCATTTTACAAGACAAAAAGTATATTCATAATTTTATGGCGTCATGATTGCGTAATCAACAATTACAGGGCCACGCCCCTTGTTACAAAAGCCGTTTTTTTCCATTATAATCAAAAATACAATTTTATGAAAGATGCAAAGTTGAATTTGGTTTAACGCACAATACTGGTCGCATAATAATAAAGATGTAGGATACTGGCGAGCATTATATAATATTTCAAGAATACAATTCAATAAGGTCTTTAGCCATATACATCATGTGGCAGGTATAAAGTTTATATAGTGGAATGATTAATTTTGTTTTCTATTTTGTAATTTGCATGATATGTATTTAATATATCTTCTTGTCTAGTCATCATAATTCGCCTCTATCTTTAAACATTGCTGTTACGATTACGTAATCTGAATTAAATCGAGTGTTGAAAAATAGTTCTAGTTTGACTTATTACCTGTAAATTGGATAGAAAGGGATCGGGTATGCGCAAAAATGCATGAAAAATATTTGTATATGACATCAAAAGCAGCTGACTGTAGGTTGACCACATTTGCCCCTAGATGCTCTGTAAAAATACACAATCAATCGATTCATTGATTCATCGATTGATTGATTGATTCATCCATCCATCCATCCGTCCGTCCATCCATCCATCCATCCACCCATCCATCCACCCATTCAATCTATCCATCCATCCATCCATCCACCCATCCATCCATCCATCCATCCATCCATCCACCCATCCATCCATCCATGTATTCATTCATACTTTATTCTTTCAATCATTCATCTACTCATTCATTTATCCATTAACTTGATTGACAATAATTGTACCCGAATTGCCAGTTTTAATGTGTTTTTTAAATATTTTAATCCATTGGCGTGCGCTTCACATTACCAGAGAAATATATCATTTTTTCTTAATTATTACATCACAAATAAACATATATATTATGCATTAGAACCAGTTACTATACAAAGCGTTAATCAGTTCTGTGCACTGCATTTATTATTTAGCATCCACATGCCAAAGGCACCAGTTCAATGAAGGGTTGTGCTAAGTTTTCCGCTTATCTTTTTCCAGGAGGAGGAGTGATAGACGAAATCTGCCAAAATAGACCATGAATTGTGACATGTCAGAGCCTCGGTATAGCAAGTACAACTACCTTGGTGTCAAATATAGAATGGATTATGAACTTGGTCTTGTTGATGAACTTTTGTGTTATCCTGCTGTTGTCTTCTCCGGGATTTGAATCTGTGAACATCAGTGGATAGACAATAGGTACATAAAAAAAGTTTGTCCAATATAGAATAATTTAAGAACCTGGTTTTGTTGATGAACGTTGGGGTTTTCCTGGTGACATCTTCTCGCGGACTTGAATCTGCGAACATCAGTGAATATACAACTGCTACAATAAAAAAGTTCCATGAAGTATTCACGTGAATGTCTTGGTATTCTGGTGTCTCCTTGCAAGTAGCGATACTTGTGTAGCGATACAGTGTAAGATGGTGAGTCACAAAACAAATTGATGAATATAGAGATGTAGATGCCTCAGCTCAGATGCCTTATACAGCGGAGTTGGACTATTGTCATCAGCATGAGTTCCGCAGTCTATTGTTTAACATTTTTTGTATAGACTGAAAATACTACAGTACACCACATGATCAGACAGGCCGCTAAGTTCAAGGAAGAGACGTCTGAGGTTCCGCGGTGAGCTTTGTTAGGTGAGAAACTTCCCCACGCTATTAACGCTGTTTTAGTTGCTTGATTCCTCCAGATTCTTGCAACAGTTTTTAACTTGGTCGTAATGAAGTGTTCTTTTGAGTAGTAGGTCTCCTGTATCATGGTATGAATATTCATATAGCTGAACGCATGAGGCCTGTGCTTAACAGAATGTTAAGTCTGTGTTGTGAGTTCAGAACTTGAAAGGTTTCTCCGTCGCAAACCATGGTGTACAGTTCTAGAACACTGTCACTCGGAGATTGTGTTAGTGTCTTTAAGATGTGACTTTCAACCTTATTTGGACGGATACTTACAGAATTCGAAAGGTTTCTCCATCGCAAACCATGGTGTACAGAGCACAGTCGCTTGGCAAGTCTGTTGGTGTCTTTGATGTGGCTTTCTTTCAATCTTAGTTCGACGGATAAACCAAGACTTGAGTTCCCAACTGAATTTACCGGGTGGAGCCTGCCATTCACTTTTTCACAGCCCGACACTTTAACATGTAAGTTGAATTCTTGGCAATGGTTAGTTCCGGGTATGACGAAGGTTGAGATGCAGATTTTACACCAACACGAGTTTAGCGGTTAATCCACAGTATTCCCTATTTTGCTCCGCTATTCAAAGACCTGACAGTCACAGCTCATCGGTTCATTGGTACAATTCTTTTGGATTTTGATTCTTTAATTCTCAAATTCCCAATCAAAATTAACATTTTTCAACTGATATGATATTCATTAGGTTCATCCCTCCATTGGTCTGGCTTTCGCCGTCACGTGCCATCATACTACTTTTACATATTGATACCTGCTTGTACAATAGATTAGTCTACAGGCGCTATTAATGTTTTACCACGACTCATCTACCTCAACGCAATGAAACAAAAACTAATACAATGTATTCAGCTAAACATTTTTGTCAGCTTTCGTTTGTAAAGTAGTTTCTAGTATACGCATAATTCCTGTCAGCCTGACGAATATAACAATAAATTACATAAGAGGCCAATCAACATAAACAATAGTTTTAGATAGAAATTTACTTGCTAAACTAACGACATTCCGATTAGGAACAAACTTAATATCATTCCACATGTAACGGTCATGTCATTATATTTTCTTTGTCATTATAATTCCTTGCAAAATAAGACATCATAAAATTCTGCATGCAGGCCTTTGATTTTTTCTTACAATAATGTTTCAGAAACTAATTAGCGCCATAAAGATCACTTTGATTTGTCACGACAAACAGTGAAAACAATAAGAACAACAGAAATAATAAACATAGTGAAGTTTTTTCTACATATTTGCTATTTGGCATTATCTGTAAGCAGAGTTATGACTTTTTTTCTGCCGTATTTTTTTTCTAATAAACTACTAGAATTTATACATTGTTAGCTTTTTTTTGTTTTCTAATATTTTAATGATACATGTTTACGTGAAAAAAAACATGCTTATCTTTTAGAGATAAATCACTTGGTCAGAATGTCTGTTACCCAACCCAACCGCATGGACTCTCTAAATGAAAGAAAAACAGAATTCCTGATATTTTGTACATAATGCTGCTCCTGTCATCAAGAGGGTCAGATAGTCCTGGGACTTGGCGTCATTGGAAGATCTGACCCGCAAGTGGGCATGGAAACTTACTGCCGATGTAATTAATACAGCAGAGGCTGAAATGTACTTAACCCTATTAAGACCGGGGGGGGGGGGGGCTTTTGAGGCCTGGGCTAACTTCGATGTCCTATAACGCCTGAACGGCTTACGCTAGAGCCACCAAATTTAATGAGTTTTCCTGAAATATTGTTGGCAACAATTTTAGGAAGTTTGACAAATTTTCCCTTTTTTCTTGTTGCCATGGCAACCGTTTGTTGACAGGCAGTTTTGCCAAAAATCACTATTTTTGGTTCTAACAATGTATTTTTCACATTTATTTGCTATATTGCTGCGATTTTATTACATAAATAAAATCTTATATTATTAAGCATATATTTCATAATTATATATACATAAATTATGCTAATTTGATGACGTCATCAGCCCCAAATCCAAGATGGCGGACCGAATGGCCAGATCAAGAATAACACGCTAATTATCCCTTAAAATTTCTAACTACCTGGTATTTTTTCATCAAAAGCCATCTAAATGAAGGGATTTAGTCTATTTCCATTGCCCTTTGTGATTATCTGTTGCAAAAAAAGTATTTAAAAAATTCAAGGTGGTGGATATAATATGGCGGAGCCCAACACGTATCTTAGATGTGCATGACGTCATTTTATGACGTCATATTGACGTCATTGATGTTGCTATTGGCAACGCAAGGCGTAACAAACATTATTATTATGTTATCTGCACTTGTTGTTACATTTTTGTAGCATAACTTGGAGTTTTCTGAGAATACCCCTTTTCCATAGGTTTGGCCAATATAATAAAATTGATGACGTCATAATTACGTCATCTTACATCAACGTAACGTCAAACGTCACATATCTGTTAGATATTACGTCGACATTATGTCCTAAAATTTGGTGGCCTTACGGTACGTCGTTTAAACCGGCTGGTAGGTAAAACTATATAAAGACCAGATAATATAAACTATGGTCTTCAGTATGCTACAGGCACCCGTGCAGTTAACATCAGTGGTAGCCTGACTGAGAAAGGACAAGTTACTCTTCAAATCCTGTTTGAAATCTAGAGACGACAGATAAGAAATTGAAGTAAGACTACACATCATAGAGAAATTAGCTTGTTGAAGAACATTTAGCCCAGAATATGAAGTAATGACAATACTGGGTTGCTATTCAGTGTGAGACATCAGCTGGCAGTTTTATTTTGTACAGTTCTACAGAGCATAGGTCTATACTGGCCTCTTACTCTAAGTCAATTATTACAAGTCATGTTTCTACACACACAACTCATGAGAGCTATAAGTCGTAAGGAATACATTTTCAAGTTCGAAATGTAGATGCAAGTAGATGCTTTGATACAATTTTGACAAGGATGATTTGAAATTTCAGTTTTAGAATGCCTTTTTATGGTTAAATTTTCCCCTTTTAGACAGATCCCATTAAAATCAATAACATATAAGGTTTAAGGAAAAAGAAGTATGGTAAAAATGGTTCAGCTGCAAATATCATCATATTCACGCAGTGTCTATTACGTAATTGTTTGTCAACACTATCGGGAAAAAGACCGACAAACAGCTAGGCAGACTTAACAGAAGCAGTACCTCCAAGGAGGCGAAACATGTAAAGGTTAACGTTGTTTGCGGTGTTGATTCAACGAAATATTTCATGTGGTTCTTCTCAGAAGACATTTGTGACTGAGCCAATATTCATAACTTCTTCTACCTTAAATTTGGGGATCGGTCAACATTAATGTGACAAATGAAAAGATATAAAACAACTTATTGTTCTTTGTAAATGTTATTATGTACTCTGTAATGTGATGAAAATGGCTAAAGAAAGTCAGTCATGGGTAATGGGCGTAGATTCGATTTTATGGTTTGTTACGAGGGGCGTGCAATAAGTAATGGTCCTGACCCACTTCCAGTTGTCTGATCTAAATGAAATTTTGTATGTGTAATAATTCATATCTCTATGGGTTATGTTGCAAAAGACAGCTCTGAACTAATTTCTGAGTGGTTTCTGATTTACTGGTGTTTGAACTTAGTCAGGTGCGAAATGGACCAGGTGTGAAATGGAACCAGTTGAGTGTCGCGCAGTGATCCGGTTTTTGTATTTGAAAGGACGCACACCAAAGAAGACTTTTGATAAAATAAATGAAACTTATGGTGATGATGCCCCATCATATGACCTTGTAAAACGCTGGCATCCTGAATTCAAACGTGGCTGGAAGTCTGTGGAAACAGCTCCCAGACCTGGTCGTCCCTCTTGTGCCATTGATGAGGCATCAGTTGGAGGACCAACCTGGGGTGTCCTACAAAATCGGTGTCCAGAGCTGCATCAAACGATGGAAGAAATGCATAACTCTGGGTGATTCCTATGAAGAGAAAGACTAATAACTGTGCCAAGTTTCATTAATCTCCTGCTATGGGAAATGGGTCAGGACCATTACTAATTGCACGCCCCTCGTACAGGTTCCCTTCTCCACGAATTTCTATTGCTAGTAGGTGTAAGGCGGTGTGCCGTACGCCGTGTTGTGATGCGGGGTTCTTTACCTGGTAACTTCGATGGCTAGTAGGTGTTAGGTGGTGTGACAAGAGGGAGGGACCCACGGCGTAGTGTGCTACGGGTTCCCTCACCTGGTAACTCCCATGGCCAGTAGGTGTTTGGAGGTGTGACAAAAGGCAGGGACGAACGTCGTGATATGTTACATTTCCCCTCACCTATTAACTCCCATGGCCAGTAGGTGTTTGGTGGTGTGACAAGTGGGAGGGACTCACGTCGTTTTGTGTCATGTGTTTCCCCATCTTGAACCTCCCATTCCCAGTAGGTGTTATGTTGTGTGGCAAGTGGGAGGGACTTACGCCGTAATGTGGATAGGGTTCCCCTACCTCCCATGGCCAGTAGATGTTAGGCAGGGAGGCAACATTGAGGGACGCACCTTGAGCTTGTTGTATCTTAATTGTTTAATCCCCTGGTAACTCCCATGGCCAGTAGGTGTTGGGCAGGGTTATGAGGGGTAGGGAAGCGCGCGTAGTGTGATGCGGGTTCCATCTTTCTTGAGCTCAGAAGGCCAGTGGGCATCAGGCATTGTGAGGACGTCAATATGAGTTTTCGGAACATTTTGACCTCTGGACAGTATAGCATCTGTGACGTTGACATAGGTTCTCAAAGCTTGGTCAGCAGGCTGGGATACCAAAGCTGTCCTCGGATGTCTACGGACCCTAATGCCTTCAACCACAGGGGCCCTTTTATACAAGTTGTTACTTGGGGCTTTGGTGTGCTCAGCCAACCCATAAGTGGCAAAGGATCCTTGTTTGCTAGAGTTAGCGGTGTTATCCCGAAAGCACCGTCGACTCTGCCCCCTATTAGTAACGACATGGAGCGAGACCTCTGCATCATTAGCATATATAGGCATTGGTCCACTCGTCTTATCATCCGGGATCTCACTGTAGGTGTGTTGTGGAGCAGACAGAGGCGACTCAGCAGTGGTATCGGGATCTGGCGTCTCCAGGTATTTGTGTGGGAGACCATGCAACGGCATGTTATCTGGGATCCCCCAACATGTGTTCTGCGCAGTGGCTGCGTCATCAGGGATCTCACAGTAAGTAGATTTGATGAAATTCAGGACAGCGGGCAATGAGATACAAGAAGCTACGTCATCCGACGCAATCTTGTTTAAGCATGCAGGGACAGAAGCCGACCTCAGCAAGTCGGGCAAAGCATCCCCAGGATGGATTGCCAAAATGCGTGCGTCGCCAATGGTCCTCGCATCTTCAACGTTTGACCTTGATGAGCACAGCTTCCCTACCAACACAACAAGAACCAACACGACCAGACTGATCACTGCCGAGACGATAACTGAGATGAGATTTGTTGCTAGAAGTACCTCAGGTCTAGTTGTCTCCCGGTTCTGAAGATGTGTAGTATTTTTCTGTGTGTCCAGAGTAATGTGGTAGACTGCTTGTGTGGTCAGTGTGGTCAGTGTAAGTGGTTGGTGCTGTGTCTGTCTGGTATTGAATCGGAGGATTGGTGAAGATCAACTCCATGTATTCATCCTTGGTGATCAGAATACATGTGATGGTTTTTGTATCGTCATGTGTGGCGTTTGTATGAGTAGTGTGCTTTTGGCTGCATGATTATGTGTTATTTGTTTCCCGCCCTGGAATCTGCCATGGCCACTAGGTGTAAGGCAGTGTGACAACGCGAAAGGACGAACCTCGTACCGCGTTACTTGTTCCCTTCCTTGATATCGCCCATGGCCAATAGGTGCTAGGCAGTGTGGGGAGGGAGAGGGACGAACACCGTATTGTGTTTCGGGTTTCCGCACCTGATATCACCCATGGCCAGTAGGTGTTAGGCACTGTGACGGGAGAAAGGGACGCGTGCTGTGGTGTTGTACATGTTCCCTCACCTGGTATATGCCGTGGTCAGTAGGTGTTAGGCAGTATGACAATAGGGAGGGACGCACGCCGTGGTGTGTTACGGGTTTTTATTTCCCGATATCTCCCATGGCCAGTAGGTGTTAGGTGGTGTGAAAAGGGGGAGGGATGCGCGCCGTGGTGTGTTATGTGTTTCCTTCCCCAGTAACTCCCAAGGCCAGTAGGTGTTAGGCGGTGTGACAAGAGGGAGGGACGCCCGTCGTGGTGTGTGATGTGTTCCCTCACCCGGTAACTCCCATGGCCAGTAGGTATTAGGTAGTGTGACAAGGGGGAGGGACGCGCGTCGTGCTGTGGCACAGGCCCCATATTCTGAGATTACCAAAGACCATTGGGTATCGGACAATACGGGGAAGTCGACATTTTGAACTCTGGACTGGAAAGCGTTGACGTAGGTTCTCAAACCCTGGTCAGCAGACGGGGATACCCGGGCTCTCCTCAGATTTCTACGGTCTCTTATTGCTTGGAACTCAGCGGCCATTTTGTAGAAGCTGTTTGGCTGGGCTTTGGTTTGTTCAGCCATTCCATATGGGGCAATGGATCTTCCAGATCGGTGTCTGTTAGAAGTAGTGGTGTTATCCCTGAAGGCCCATCGAGTCTGGTACGTTTTTGTGACGACATGATGAGAAAACCCAGCGTCAGCATAGAAAGGAATGGGTCCACTCTCCTCATCATCCGGGATCTCACTGTAGGTATGTCTCAGGGCAGGCAGAGGGCGCTGTGCAGCGGCGTCATGATCTGGGGTCTCCCAGGGTGTGCACGGGAGAGACGGCAGGGGGCGCTGTGCAGCAGCTAGGTGATCTGGGATCTCACTGTAGGTGGGTTTGATCGATAGAGTAACAGCCGGCAATGACCTACAGGATACCGCATCGTCTGGGTCGCCCCTTCGTGTGCATGGTACTGCAGGGAGAGAAGAAGGCCGTTCCACCCTAGAGATGGCGTCACCTGGAATCTCCCAGTATGTATGTGGGAGACCAGGCAGAGGCCTCCGAGCAGCTGCTATGTTATCTGGGATCTCCCAGTATGTGTGAGGAAGACTTGGCAAAGGCCTATGAGCAGCCGCTAAGTCATCTGGGATCTCGCTGTAAGTAGGTTCGATGGAATGCAAGACAGCGGGCAATGACCTACAGGAGGCTACGTCATCCGACGCCATCTTGCGTGAACATGTAGGGAGGGAAAGCGACCTCACCAAGCCAGTGGAGGTAACCTCAGATGGGATTGTCCAAACATGTGCGTCGTCGCTGGCCGTCTTATCCTTAGCGTTTATCCTTAATAAGAGCAACTTCCATGCAAACGCCACAACCATCACCACTAGACAAACCTCCACCAAAACAAAAGCAGTGTTAAGAACATAATTTGTTGCTGTACGTACCTCTGGTTCAGATCTGATGACGTTATTCACCTGCAGTGTAGAGTTATCTTTCGGTCTTAAAAACGTAACTTCGTTTTCTGCCTGACTGCTAGACTTGTATATGTCTGTTCTGTAAGTGGTTGGTGTTATGTGTGTCTGGCATTGGACTGGAGGAACGGTGACGAACAACTCCGTATGTTTATCCCTGGTGAGCAGAATACAGGTGATGTTTTCTGTATTATTATGCGTGGTGTTTGTATAGTTGGTGTGCTTTGGGCTGCATCCAGACTCTGTGATGGTAAGTGTGCTCGCGTCTTGTGTCTGACCGAGTGACATGGCAACACCTTCAAAAGGTAGATTCCCTGTGTCTGTCTTCGTGGAAATTAGTCGGAAGAAATTTCTGTCATCCCGACCCACTGTTATAGCAATACCCCTATTGTATTTCCAAACCTGCCTGCACTGTTCAAGTGTATTGGGGACAAGTTTGCCTGTCAGAGAGTCGTCAGTGGCCAGGACAACTGCAGGGGCCTGGATGGAGATCATGCTTAGAGAACGATCAAAAACACCGCATGATATTCCAGGGTCGACAAGTCCCAAATCTAAGTTACTGGAAACATTGCTTGCTGAATGGAACATCCACCCAAACGATAGCTCATAAGCATGGTACCTGGCACAGAAGAGGAATTGGGGCACCTCAACAACCAATGTTGATGACCCACTCAATGTATTGACCAATCGATGTAGGTTCCACATCATTTCATGTGGCTTTTTATCATCAACAGATGATAACAAGCCACTGCTGGCACGGAGCATTGTTAGCGAAGGATGTCTCCGAAACACCTCCCAATCCAAGCATGACAGATCATTACCACTCAGGTCTAGCCAGTTTAGCTGTAAGTGTTGGAATGACCTCGGGGAAATGCTGTTGATCTTATTCAACCCAAGATACATGATTTTTGTACTTTTCAGTCCAAGGAGCCATGCAGAGTCCACAGTCTGTAACAGGTTGTTTTCAAGGTCTAAATGATGTAGGCGTGTTAAGTGCGAGAAGCTCCCTGGATCTATCTGCTTGATTTTGTTGTTGGACAGAATCAGCATACGGAGCCGCTCTATACCAGTAAACCAGGCCTGCTTGACATGTGTTAGCCTGTTGGAATCTAGGGACAGTCTGTTGAGGGAAAACCCTGCAAAAGTATCATTCTCCACATCAGTAATTTTTGCATCTATCAAAGCCAGAGTGTAAACAGAATGGTCGATCTGTGTCAGGTTGTTTGCCGACAGGACATGGAATGGGTACCCTTTTATTGCAACAAGTTCGGCCTTAGTAAGGAAATGAAACGGACTTCCAGAGGCAATGCCCTTGTTTTGGGCCTGACACATGACACATACATGTGCGCCAGACGTTTCAATGAATGGGATTCCCGGCTTGTTTGTGACAGGCACACATTTTAGCCATCTATCTGTCTTACAACGAGGAATATCCTGGCCGTAGCCATCTAACGCTGTGTAGGCAGCAACAAAGAAATGCAATAGCATTACGGCTGCGTTCTTCTTCGCACCGCCTCCAAAATACATTCTGTTTGTTCGTACCCAAACCTTTCATAAGAGAATATAGGGATGGGTACCGGCACAGAAAATTCAGCTACAGGTCTGGTTCAGATTCAAAGGATCAGTTCTAGCTGCAGGTATCTGGACTTGATTAAGTATGTGAAAACATGTGAATGGGTGGTGCCGAAAACAATGGTCCATTTCGTTACAAATAAAGTGATATATTTTGTGGAGTATTTGACTCCCACTGACGTTCTAAAATCCTGCAAAACTGTCTTTGCACTATTGACTGTAAAACTTTGTAGAAATGACTATGACTCTGATTCGGTCTTGTTATCTTCTTCGACCGGTAAGCCCGAAACGTGTGAATGCCTGATCATATAATCTGTTTATTTCTAATAGGTCCAACATCCGGTCCGCTGATTTTTTTCAGGTCCGGTTTTTCTGGACTGGTCCAAGAAGAAAAAAAAAAGGTTTTGTACCCACCCCTACGCGGAACTACTTGCCACTTACCTGCATTTTGTGTATTCGACCGGTAGATCCCTAAGCATCAGCGACGAGCTGCCAGTCAGTCAGCTCAACACATCCCTCCATACACACCTCCGAGTTAACAGTGACTCTCAGTACGGAGCAAGCTTTGTACCACTGTCTGTTGGCGGCGTCTGTATGGACTTCTTTTACCAGACTTGTACCAGACTTATAATTTCTTAATTACATGTTTATATGAATCTAGAGCACTGAAAAGAATGACAATACTTTTAAGTGGCTACATTCTTGCACAGATGTTCTGCAGAACAATGCATCCTGATATTCAGACTATTCTTGTTAAATAGCCAGCGGCAACTTTCCACTGTAAGGGATGGTATCAGTTTAGTTGGTCTCGCACGGTCTGTGAGGAACCGAAGATACAACACAAATGGTAAAATCTTAAAAAAAATAAGACACTGGTAAAATGAAAACATAGAGCATATGTGTACCTATCATTGAATGGAAGAAGCAGTAGGTATGCCTCAAGTCTTGTCGTACTAGTAGCTTACAGCCTACTGTTTACTGTGTGCCGTTATAGAAGTGTTTTGTTTTAATGTTTCCTGAAATACGTCCAGTTTGTTGCTTTGGAAAGAGGGTTCAGTGACCAGAATTCTAAATATTGTATTTATATAGCTCCTACATTTGACTGTAGATCCTTGCATTTTAAATGAAACGGATAGTAAGGAAGTGAAATGAATAGTGATAGTAATATCAAGCTTTCTGCCATAGGGATTTTCAACCTTTCCTTTAAACGATTTCTTCTGCTTAAATAAATACGGTCGAATCATACATTTTCTTACTCAAGGACCTGTAATTCAAAATTGTACCCATAATAAGAAAATCTCTATGATACAGGACTGAAAAAATCTGATCTCAAAATATTTATTTGCACGACTTTTGACAGCGATTTAGATGCTCATGCTCCGCGACTTCTGGCGGAGGGTAACTTAGTAGTACTGTAGTAGTAGTAGTAGTAGTAGTAGTTGTAGTAGAAGTAGTAGTAGTAGTAGTAGTAGTAGTAGTAGTAGTAGTAGTAGTAGTAGTAGTAGTGGTGGTGGTGGTAGTAATAGTAGTAGTAGTAGTAGTAGTAGTAGTAGTAGTAGTTGTAGTAGAGACTTACAATGTCATAAATCACCGCTGGGGTTATATATCCCCTTACGGAGTGGTACTGTAATTCACTTTGTCTTCTCGGTACCAAACGTTTACGGTCTGAGAAAATTTAACTTGTTCTCGGAACTAAATGTTCACTGTGGCGGCAAGTGCACAAAGAAAACGTCTGTGAATTATTTGTTATCAGTAATGACAAGGTCATGTTACAGTCATCACCGCGAAAACCGTGAACATAACAATACATTGAAAAAAATCAGGAATTATCCTTCTTCTTGCGGAATACAAGACGGGGATGCGCCAGGTCTCCAATCTGGTTGAATGATGTACAGTACATCACCGTATGGCTGATTCGGAGATGGAGGTACCCCAGACCTCCAATTGGGCAATTTGACGAGAATCACCAACGTCAGACAGAAGGATTTGCTCTATCGCACACCGGGGGATGTACCTATTTTTTTCGAAAGATGTGGTGGGTTCTTTAACTCGCTTGGAGTGTAGCTATCCCAAAACGAACGATTTTTATTCAACGTCCTGTATTGATTGTCCTATATCAGAGTGAGCGCAGCTTGGTGCCTATTTTAACCTGATTGAAGGGGAAAGCCGTGTAAAATGACTTTCCCAAGGACACAAGATCAGTGCCATGGTAGGAATCGAACTCGCGCATCGGCGCGGCTAAAAAAACACACCTTAATCTTGAAGTTCTCCAAGGTCAGC
The DNA here is from genome assembly GCF_000003815.2 of Branchiostoma floridae. NCBI lineage: Eukaryota > Metazoa > Chordata > Leptocardii > Amphioxiformes > Branchiostomatidae > Branchiostoma > Branchiostoma floridae. Next base: position 3,853,126 of record NC_049993.1, on the reverse strand, counting down.
TTGGAGATTACAAGGTCATGATGGTACACAGGCCATGATGGCACAGAAAGGTAATGCCCCCCCCCCCTCCCCACTTTCACGTTTGGTACAGACTGACGCTCCAAAGTGACGTCACGAGATGGCAACTTTCAAACGATCTACAGTATAAGCCACTTAATTGCACGACCTATTTGCCAGTGAATTTGATGCAATTATTCGGCTGTTGCAATAATGCGAAATTATCTAGCTGGACGGCACCGGTATGGAACTCTGGTCTCCGTGGCTTCCACTGTATTACAAAAAACAGAACAATTGTAATGTAGACGAGAAAATTTATTTAAGGCGTCCTCGATATGATATAGTCTTTTGTAATATAGTTTAGGCCCTTCATTTTTTGCTATACAGTGGAAGCCAGTTAATTGCACAACGGATTAACGCACACTTCTGTTAACTGTACGGAATCCCAGAATCCCAAACCGTGCCGTCCAGCTAGATAACCAGCCGGATAATTGCACCAAATTCACTGGCAAATAAATCGTGCAATTAAGCGGATTCTACTGTGTGTAGGTTGATGCTATAAGAATTGCAGTACGCTCCGACACACACGTAGATAAGCCAATTTATCGTCTGACTCACTTGTCGAACTAGTACGATATCTTCAGCAACGTGTGCAGCCATTGTTTATTGACATGTTAGGTCATCTGTGCCGATGCTGGTAAATGTACTGTGGGATAGATACAATCACTACATCGAGGAAGAAATAAAATCTTGTAAGTTGACGAATTAGACACATTTTTACGTTCTACATTTGTACTTTTACTGATAAAAATACGGAATATGGAAAAAACTTTTAAACACTGTCAGGTAGGTCGGTAAAACCAATTTAAGCAATGATTAGTTTGTACAGTTTTGCTCACATTGAGTCTCAAATTTGTGACCTACCTTGACCCCCCCAAAAAACCAATCCAAGACAATAAAGATGCAGAACTAACTACGAGCAATTTCACTGACAAGTTTGGTTATTATTTTGTGGTGGCGCCAAACTTGAGGCTAGCTCTTTTATTTGAAACTGCCCGGTGGTCAATTTTTCCCAGTAAAAATATTGGGGACAAAGAAATCAGTTTGAGTAAAAGATGAAATAACTGCTCCTGGTGGAATTTATTCCGGTGGTCTGAAAACATATTTGCTAATTTGTCTAATCCGGAGCACACGTTGTTCGTGTTAGGCCATTTACTTATTCTTGAATGGAGCTTTCGTTAAATTGCGTTGTCACTAATTTGTCATTTAAGACAACTTTACAATGGAAATCTTTATAACAAGCCTCCCATTTAATACCCTGCATGTGAATATTGATCAGATGCCAGCGATGGAGTGCCTGGTTGAGAAAATAATTTAAATTTTCATGACGTCATTCATCTGGGTACTCAAGGTCAAAGTTTGCAGCAAGTTAGAACATGTTACGCAGTGAATCAATCTCTGTTGGTTTTAAAACCAACTAACTGATCATTGATATTATATTAATAAATCGCATTTTTTACTTGAAATATATTGATAGATATTTTTCGTTTGAGATTTCAGTATATAAGTGAGTACACGGAATCCTCAGGAAACGTGATCTTTTGGAACGTGAAAAAAGTATGAGCTTTACTTTGTCTGCTGGTGGCAACTTCTACATACTCAAGAAGGCGTGATATTTAATGTCTAAGCAGATATGACGGTTAGCAAGACAGTATCTATGGACTAGAGCCATATTGTTTGGCCTTTTAATACTTGACCAACCGCAAGGCCTGCTTGGGATTAATATTAAATGACATGGAAAGCTGATGCACCACCCCCATTTAAGCGTTTTGGTACAGTCTACTGGCTCTCCCCAATGAGGTCACAGGATGGCGGCTGCTTCGAAACTATTGCAGGAATCTTTATAAGTTACAAGTACCGGTGTAATATGAAAAAGAATCTAGACTTGACATAAAAACGCATTCTAGGGACCGTGGACATAAAATAGTCTTTAGCAGAAATGCAGAATGGTTTCCTACAATTGTAGCTAAGTCGTCAAAGTTGCCGTAAGTTGAAAGTCTGGAGCTAGACGAATTGCGCAATGCTCTGACGCACACGCACACAATCCAAATTATCACCTGACTAAGTGCTTTGTCTAACTAGTACTTTATCTTCAGCCATTGTTTCCTGACAGGTGAAGTCGTCCGTGCCAATACTGATAAATGTTCTAGCTGTGGGGTACAATTAATACAATGTAAAATGAATAGGTTTTATCCATTAATTTACGATAGATATTCTATGTTCTACATTTATTCTGTACTTTCTAATGAAAAAGATGCTGGAGTAAGAAATCCGCTGTTAAAGCGTTGACAGAAGTTGGTGCAGGTATTGGCCAGGTGTGACATGAACGCTAAAGAATTTGACCCCAGACACCTACCCTTAACTAACCTTACCTTAGTAGAAGGTTACCCGTGGGAGGAGAAAGGGAGGCACAATTAACTACGAGCAGTTTCATTGACAAGTTTAGTGATAAGCTTGGGGTTGCTTCTGACAAACAGGCTAGCCCTTCCATTTGGGACTGGCCGTTGGTCCATATTTCACAGTTTGTGTGTGTGTGTGTGGGGGGGGGCGGTCAAAGAAATCTGTATGAGTGACAGATCGAGTAACTGCTCCGGGCGGCATTAATTCCGGCGGAAAGACCTATTTGCTAATTTACCAGAAAAAAATAGTTGTTTACGTGGGGCCACTCACTTGTCCTTGAACTGAGCTGTCCCTCGATGTTATTGTCTGTACCTTAAAAAATCTATACGTATACACTGAATGTAAACCTTTGTATAGTTAGCCCCCCCCCCCCCCCCATTTGAAAACCCCGAATGTGAATATCAGATGCCAGCGATGGAGCGACGGTTAGGAAAATGACTTGAATGATTTCGGCGGGTTTTATGACGTCAAACACACTTTGTTCGCGTAGAGCCACTTACTTGTCCTTGAACGGATCTGTCCTGAAATGACACTGTTCGTAATTTAAAAATCAATGTTTAATTAAAAGCGACTGAACTAAGTTTTTCAATTGGTTTATTCCATTATGATTTCTTTATTGTTTTATTCCATTCAAAACACTTAATGTGAATATCAGAGGCCAGGCATGGAACGCCAGGTTGAGAACATGTCTTGAATGATTTTGGGCGGGGTTCAAGACGTCGTTTATCTGAGTAAATTTACTAACTTAGAGACATTTGTACTTTGGTTGATAAAGCTTGAGTAAGAAATCCGCTGAGCATTGACAGATATCGGTCAATTCAGAGCATATGTGCACATTCACGCTCGAAATTGTCACCCCAGGTACCTATTAGCAACCTAACCTTACCCGTAAGAGACAATAGTAAGGCCATTTACTTGTCATTGAATAGATCTGTGCATACACGACATTGTCTGCACTTCAGCAATCCCCCCCGTGTACGGCTACCAACTCTCTTGTTCGTTTCACAGTTCTAAATTAGTAATATTACCAGTAAAGTTGGGGTAAGGTCGACCAAATGGAGTGCAGGTATAACCTATCATAAATCTGAGGCAACCCCACATGTGTAGATCAAATGAGATTCAAATGAGAACAAAGATCTATCTCAGCGTAATTTTTAAAACCTTTTTACTCTTTTATCATCAAATTGTAGCCTGCCGACATCAGTGTTATTGCGAACAGGAGTAAAACTGTTCTTACGTGTGCGCAGAGATCTGACCTGGATAAAGGGACATTTCGTCCTTTTAGATTAGCCATACACGAGTGATTTTGACAGTGTATGAGTGATTTTTACAGAGTCTTACTCGCGACTTAAAATCTTTTCAATCATTTTGTTCTTCATCTCCGTTTGTGCATTTGGAATCTTTACAAATGATTCTCTTCTAATCAATATTTGCTATCATTAGTATTCACTATAACATGTGTAATATTTGTATGATCTACTCTACTTTAGACAGAGTGGCTGTACCACTACCCTGGCCGAAACGTCAACTGTATGACATCATGTGACCCTATCTGTACGATATACAAAAATAACGTTTCTAACATTTACAATATACAATATACATATTGTTGAAATTACACCAGAATTCAGTCAACAGTGGGGGGGATCTAAAATCTCACGTTAACCTTATCCAGACTGGGTTTTTTGGCATTCCCTGGCCGGGGGGGGGGGGGGCGTGGGGTTGAATGGATAGTCTGTTGATTAAGCTACATTTGAGTGATATTTACTGAAGAGGAGTTGGAAAAGAGTCTGCATGCAAACGAACAGCCACACACGCACGCACGAAAACACACACACAGACACGCGCGCATGCACCATACACGCCAGCGAGAACACACGCACACACACGCGCACTTCCTTACATTCGAGAGAAAACCATTACGCAATCACACACACGCACACACGTAGACATACAGAAACACACATGCCCGCACGCGCACACAAAAACAGCGTACAAAATCAAACACACACCACACACAATGACATGTACACTCACACACACACACAAACACACACACACACACACACAGACGCGTAGACATACACAAACACGCATGCAGAGAGAGAGAAGCACGCCACTGGCCGGTTGTTTTTCTCACCCATTCAATGTATGGGGACAAAGCACGCTGTACGAGTGAAGAATGCTGTAACTGCTCCAGGCGGAATCTCTTCCGGCGATTTGTCAATCTAATCGCTAAGTTGCCAGAGAACACGTTTCCCACGTAGGACCACTTATTTGTACTTGGATAGATCTTTGCTTACACCTGTTCGCTTTTGTGCCATCCCTCCCGTGCACGGCTTTCTATCACCAATGGTCCTGCCCGCCAAATTGGTCTAGGGCCACACCAATTTAAATTCTTGGTTCACGGATTTTTTCATAAAAATATGGAGCGAGAGGGCGAAATAAAAATAAAAATTGTAAAATGGTCGGGGTAAAGGTAAGGGCTAATCCAAAACATAAAGGATAAAAATTTTCAGCTTGAAAAAGGTACAAAAAAACTATTGTACAGTAACAGCACCTGTTCATTGAAAATTACAAAAGTAGTGTCAGTTTTTTATGTTTTTCCCATTCTTCATGAATGAAAAATATAACTGCAATAATAATACCCACATTTTTAAGGAGCTTATAATATAAAGGCCAATTTGCTACACCAGAAAGTTCGTGAATAATTTCATTAATGGTGAAAATTTGCTCAGTGGTAATTTTTATTTTATTTTCCAAAAAATTGGAGCGAGCGAATCCGTGAACCAAGAAATTAAATTGGTGTGGCCTAGATAAGCAATATTTCCCATTACTTTGGTAAAGTTTAACCATGTATTAAACTGCAGGGTATAACCGATCATACATCTGAGGCTCATCTGCACGTGTAAATCACAACTCTATTGTGAACCAAATGAGTACAAAGTCTACCCCAGGTAAATTGAAAAGAAAAGAACCTTTTATCTTCAAATCATAACGTAGTGATATCAGCGTTATTGCGAATAGGAGTGAAACTTTTCCCGTGTGCACGAAGGTCATTTCCTCCTTTTAGATTAGCCATACACGAAGAAACTACAATGGTTTGGCCATGCCACAAGAGCAAAGGGTACTCTGACCCATACTATA